>NW_020955546.1:183352-366176 GCF_003031625.1 Empidonax traillii | reverse complement strand
ATGTCAAAATGTGTTCTTTCTACTCCCTCTCTCCTTTTCAGGGTGTCTTTATTGATTAGTCCAAGCAGGTAAATCCGAGCCTAAAATAATTACCTTCTCTTTGTTTCATAAGGTCCCTGGGCCCGATATATTTTAATGACTTTCCTCCCTTTTAATGGATATCAAATGACTCCTCATGACATCCATCATTTCTCCTCAGTGACCCTGTTGGCTGGTTACAGCTGGTTCAGACAATTCTGGGCAAACAGGCCTTTTAAAGATAATTAACATTCAAAAAGGTCAGTTATCCTTGCAGGTCTGCATGCTGATGTTCAGCTGTGAGTAAGAGAGTTTAGTTACCCTTTATTATAAACACCCAATTGAAAACCCCAAGCACAGCCAAATCCATCTGTAATAATCCCACACAAGGTATGGTATTTGCAGCACAGCATATGAATATTGAGCTTTTAATTTTTTCCAACTCCTTCTATCAGCAAAGGGCTCAGCTATTTCAATTCCAGTAAAATGTTGACAAATATCAGCTTCTCCCACTGCCTCCTGCCTGCCTATGGCAACACTCACCTCCTTGGAATAATATTCTCATTTCTTCATCCCCCCAACAGCGTTGATGAACATTCACTTAGGGTTTTAGGAGCCCTAACCTGTGAATCAACTCCCTTGTTCATCTTGCCCATCCTCCATGCTCCTTTCTCAGGGGAGAACACTCACTCTTGTCCTGAACATTTATCAGCCCCAGATTGGCTCCTCCAGCTGTGATTTATAGGGAATATGTACCCAAAGGAAATGTGTTTGAAGGTCAGAGGGGAAGAGCCATTGTAGCTTGTCAGGGTAAGCAATAGTTAATGCAGTGCTTTCAGATACTTTCTTGAAAATATTTATTTGTTTATTTATTTATCTGTTTATCTATTTATATAAATACATGTGCATATGAATATACAGGTATAAGGAGCATTAGTCCTGCAAGATGTGGAAGTTGAGGGATGCTTTCCTGAACTGGAACCATTGCAAGGGGAGTTCTACTTGATCTCATGATGCAGCTTCTCCGCCAGAATATCTTTAGGGAATTACAAGGCCTGGAGATGGTGATTAATTGGTAGGGTAGTTTTGCAGATACTGCCTTTCTGTTCTGGCTGAAGGAAATGGTTTGGTCTTTTTTATTGCGTTTTTAAATGAGATTGAGACAGATAAGGGTTTAACCCAAATTGCTGAGGTGAAAGAGTCCCAAGGCTGGCTGTAAGGACAAAGCAGTCTTCCCAGAGAATGACTGCTTAAACAATTACACATCTGACCCAAATAGAAGAGCCCATTAGAAACTGCAAATGGAAGCACTTTCTGAATGTGGATCCTCCCACAGGCTGAACCTGAGCTGGGACTTTTCTTTTTTGAGAAAGCTGTGTCTGAAAACAAATGTGGGGTTTTTTTTTGCTCTTGCTGCAAGGGTAGTTCATTAACACTGAGCTTCTGTGCTTTATTATTCCAGCATTACATGTTTATCTGCCAGGTACTTGTCAAAGTAGGCTGCTCTGTGGGCAAGGAATGCAAAGGGAAAATGAAACTGTTAGCAAGGGAGACGAGTTCTGGCCAGCACTTAAGTGTCAGCATGTCTGCTATATCTGATTTTCTTACTTTTCAGCCTCTGCTTCTCTTTGCACAGAACTTTTTAGCTGTCATGGCATCTTAGGAACAAGGAAACCTGGTTGAGGTGGTGGGTTTAGAAGGCATGAGCAAGCTGGTGACTGTCAGATGGCCATTCTCATGATGGTTAATAATCTAAGTTTCTGAGCTGGATGGTTGATGTGCGAGCTTACAGGTGTACAAACAATGAAAGGAAGGACCTTGTCAGGTCTCAGGAGGGCTCAAAGGGGTTTTGTTTTGAGGCATCCAGGGGATCCCAGCAGTTGTGAGGGATGGGCATTTGAGAAAGAGATGTGGAGTTTGCTTCATTCCACTAGAACAAACCCATGAAAACAGGCACCCTCAGCCTGTTTATACATTGCTGTCTTTATTTAAACTACTGCTAGGGGTCATCATTCAGTGATTGCTCCAATGGCATTGGTGACTTTGGGGAAGTCACTGCCAGCACCGCTTGGACACTGTTGGGCAATATGTTCCAGCAGGATTAGGTGTCACTTCTCTCCTCCCGTTACTGCTGATGGTTTTACTGTCTCCTGGAAATCTTCCTCCCACTGATGGCTAATCAATGAGCTTGGCATGGCTCTGAAAGAAGTTACAGGCCAGTAGTAAAACTGCAACAATTTGTAAGTTTGCCTTTTGCGCCAAATACTGCAGCGTTTTGCCTCACCTCCTCCCCAGATAGTCTGCTTATTGAATTGTTACTTTTTTGACACTAACAGATGGTTCCTGGTGGCTGGCATCTGCAATATTTGGGAACAGATTGATGAAATTGATAATGACCGGTTTCTGCAGCAGATGGCTTATAGACAGATTTCGGTGTAAACTGACAATGTTACATCTAAAGAGAAGTTTCCAATGAACCCACACATTTACAGCTATGATTACAACATTATTTAGACCCTGAAAAATGGATCTAAGCTTCGCATAAGCGCTATGTTGTGACTAAGACAAAGGTTAAGAAAGATTGATTAGATAATTAGCATCGCTTTATTAGCCTTTCACCACATCTGCACGATGTTCCTACACAAACATTCCGAGCCCAAAACTGCAGTGATGACGTTTTAATATTTATTATGCAGATAGGCGAGAACTCAATTTATTTTATAACACGGAGATCTGCCAACCCCCTCTGACAGAAAGTAAAGCACAGCAAAAAGATACAACAGCACGAGTGAGCCCCTGGTGGGGGTGGCAGCCTGGGGACTGCAGCTGAGGCTTTCCAAGCCTGCTCTCATTCACGTGAGTGGAGCACTCACTGAGCAGTCTAGACAGGTCTGGGGCGTGGCTGTGGCTGCAGAACTGCTCTTTTGTGTTGGTCCCCTGCTTACCTGCAGGGTTCTCCACAACCTTTCGCAACAGCTGTGATGTGTGTCCTCCCTCCAGGTTTGGATAGCAAATGTAAAAATATCCAAAGTGATGCTATCACTTTGACAAGGGATTTTGTGGCTTCCATGGCATGAGAAGGGGGCCAGGTTGGCAACACCTTGGCAGCTGCAGATGTGCCTCCTGGTGCTTGCTGAGCCCTCTGACATCTCTGTGTGGTGCAAGGCCAGGCTGGGGCTGCTCCGGGGTTTGATGGTGTCATTTGATGGTGACAGAGCAAATGCCCTCAGTTTGTTGGCTGAGTGCCACAGTGGGGTTCAAAGACCCCAAAGCAGGGCTGCTGAGGCAGAGGGAGTGTTGATGGGCTGCTGAGCAGTGCTCCATGTGCTCCATGGCTGGGGTGCTCAGGCTCTCATCTTACCACCTAACATGAGTGAGTTCATGAGTGAGATGCCACCTTTGGCATCTGCAGCGCTTCAAATAAGACATGCAGGAGAAGAGAAATGCTCAGCACACCTTTACCTCTGTTGGACATTTCACTCACTTCTGATGCATTGCTTTATTCTCCCCAAAGCTGCTGAGACATTTGACATCCTCCCTGTGCTGTGAAGTTGCCAGTCATTCCAACAACTCACTGGCACATCCTGACCAGCCCATGTCACCTCCTGGAGGTGCTTTACAGCCAGACAGCCACCCCTGTGGCTTTTCTTCAGAGCTGAGGCACTCTGTGCTGTGACCCAAGCACAGAAGGGTTTTGGTCCCTCCCTGCTGAAGCACAAGGGCACGGGGGCCAGTAGGTTGGTGACCTTTGAGTGTTTCTGGAGTAAAGGCTGAGAACTCTGCCACGGATACAGCAACTGCTGCAGGTTCATCCATCACAGGCTCTCAGCCCATCAGGAACCCCGTGGCGTGAGGGACATTAAGTAAGAGTTGTGCGAAGACTTGGCCTTGCTCGGCTCAGTTTTTTTTCCTACCTCGATCAAGGACTCTTGACACTGGGAAACAAATTATTCAGAGCTTGCCTGGCCACCTTAATTTGCTCCCAGGCTCTCAGAGGAGAGCGGTGCTGCAGCTGTGAGGCCGCTCAGTGATGGATGTGCTGAGCACTCCTGACAAATTCACCTGCCTGGGAAGGTCCCGTGGGGGTTGCCTTGGGCAGGAGATGACTCTCCACAGGGAGTGGATTTGCATTTTCCTGGTGAAGCTGTTGGCTGCAACCTTGGATTGTTTTTCTGGCAGCAGGAGAGGTGAGGTACCACCACTGTTGGCACCAGGGGACAGTTCTGTTTGTTCCCTCCGACCGTATTTTTAAATCCAGGCACTCCTCCTGGAGGGAAAAGTGAAGGAGTTAAACTGAGTGTAAAACCAAAGAAAACTGGAGCAGAATCCCTTGGGGAGGAGCAGTTCAGCTGAAAGAAGTTCCTCTGGTTGACTTTGACAAACAAACTTTAAAACTGGGCTGCGTTAATTTAACCAGGTAGTTCTGGAACTACATGTTTTGTTGGTGTCTTACAAGGCAGAAGTGCAGTTAGGTGAGCTCTCTGAGCTCTCTGCCCTGCAGAGCTGCATGTTTCTACTGATTCTTCTGCTAGATTTTCTTTTTTATTATTATTTTTTCCCTTCCTCTTTTGCTTCCTTTTTAAAGAAACCCCTGTTTTTTATAGAACAGCTGCAGAAGTAGAGGTGGCTATGGACGGTGTCAGGGCCTCACAGGCTTCAAAACCACCTTTTTTTCTGAGTGGCATTTTCTCAGAGCTTTTTCTAAAATATTCCCAGCTCTGGTTCTGATACAGATATTGTGATTGATGTGCAGTTTTCATTAGGTTTGAGTAAATGTGATGGTTTGATATCAACCTGGAATTGCATTGGTAAACACAGGATTGAATTTGGCTGTAACTATTTGCATCTAGTATCAGATTGTGGAAAATAGGTGTCCACCAAATGAAAGTGAAATATTAAAATTCTTGAAGCCCTTTAATCCTTTTTGTTCTTATTTTCTCTCTCTGATATGAGGTTCCTCCAGTGTAGACAAACAAAACCTTTGTGCAATACAAATGTATCCAAACACCAAGGTTAGTTTATTTACATAAATACTGTTTTCCCTGCCTTGCTGAGATTATTTTCAGTGCAAATCACTGCTGCTTGAATGTGCTGTGCTTATAATGATTCAAAAGCTATTATGGCTTCTGCTCTGAGGGATGATCTACTTCTGTTGCAATGCCCAGAGAAATGTTCTGCTTCCTAATTGTTGCTCAAAGGCAGCTAATTTGACTTTTTTTTTTTTTTTTTTTTTTTTTCCCACCCGGTGTCAGGTGGAATGAGGCGAGATTACTTTGGTTTTTATTTCTCTGGGTTACCTGGAGCAGGCACAGTGAGGGTGGTTGGTGTGAGTGAAGGGACCTGCAGCCCTCCTCAGCTGTAAATGTCTCTGTGGCATCTCTGCCCCATCAGCAGGGACAGAAAGGCTGGAGATGTTTCTGCCCCTTGGTTTGGGCTCAGTCACCTTCAGCTCTGGGCCCATCCTCCTGGCAGTGAGAAAATCCCACCCTGGGACTGGATTAAACACCAACCAAGATGTTTCTTCTTCCCATATTCCAAGTAGAAGGTGACAGGCTCTCAGGCTGGGAAGCTCATGCCCAGAGGCAATGGGAAACTTGGGGTTGATTTTCAGGAAGAATGAGAGAACTTCTGTCAGTCAGTAATCACCTCCTGCTGTAGAAATTAAGAAGAAAAAAAAATAAAGGCTTGCCTGGGGCAGCAGTGATGGTTGTAATGGTTTTGCACAGCAGGGCTTTTGAAAGAAAAGACACAGAGGGGGAAAAAAAAAAAGGTTTATTTCAGGAAGATTTCACAAATAAGATGGTGGCTGAAAACTGTGGCTTATGCTCAGTGTTACCCCGTACTTGTTGGGTTTCTGGTGGCCCCGGAGCTACAGGTAGTGGCACCCAGGCACAAAACACAGAGATTCTAATGAGGTTTTGAGTGGGGTCTCCCTCTGCCTATGTTCACACCCACATACGTGTCCACACAGCCTCAAGTGCTCCAAGGACTGAACCAAAACATCCACAAGAGAGTGCATAAAGTCTGACACGTGAAATCTGGGCTTCAATAAAAAAAAAACTTGAGGCAGGCTGCTGTAAGGAACATTGAACTGTATTCTGGACTCCTGACAGACACCTTAAAAAGGGGCATATTGAAAGGGCAGCCAGTCCCTATTACTTTTAGCAGATTTCACCATCTGCTTTCAGGCAATTGCAATGAATAACAAAAACAAAATATTCCTTCTATTTTCCTATTTGCTTTTTCTAACCTACTGAGTCCCCAGAGCGCTGGGGAATTGAAGTGCATCTCTGATTGATAGCAGGGAGAAAGTAACCGTAAGCCAGTTTTAAATTGCTCTAAGTTCAAGACTTGTAATTTAAAAACAGGTATGTGAGGAGCATTGTTTCTTGTTAGTGAAGGAATTTATGGGTTTAATATGTAAATGGCAAACAGCAGCCCAGCAAAACAGAGCAGGTCTCAACAGGAAGGTCACCTAGATTTGGCTGCAGGCTGAGGCCCCAAGCAGACCTTGTTCAGGCTCTGGAAGAACTTGCATGACCAAGGGTTTTAGGGACAAATCTCTCCTAGTAAAAACCAACAGTGTACATTGTATTTCACTGGAACAGCTAGCTGTTCCAGTAAAATGTCAAGAGCATTGAATGGGAGCAGATTTTCTGTGTTTATTAGTATTGCCCTGATTTTTTTCTGCCTCTGTACCTGTCTGGGTTGGCACCAGACATCTCCTGGTATGTTTATTCCTATGGAAAATGGGTTCCCATCCACAGTCAAAAGGATAACAAAGGTGATAACAAATTATTCTGGTAATTTTGCTTTCTATTTTTCAGACCCTGCTTCCGAAGGGGCAGGAGAAAGGGCCCCTTTCCCTGTCCAGTGCCTCTGACATGCATAATCAATAAGTGCTATTGGCTTCACTTCTAGTGTCTCAGAAAGGGATTTGCTTTAGATCTAGTAGGGCAGTGGAACTTAATTAGCAATTGATTATTAAAGGAGTTCACTGACAAGTAACAGTAATTTTGTGTGTATAACTTTATCTGTATATAAAACATGATTCACGAGAACTGGTTCTATTTTTTTTTAAAGCCCTTGCTGGAACAAAAGATATTTTGCATCACCCACTCCTCAGGGCTCTCCTGGTCACTGTTTGCCACTGGCTGATGGACGACCTCCTGTGAGGGTGGGAGGGACCCTGCAGGGACGAGATCTGGCTGGAAAGGTTTTGGTAGGACTCTGGGATAGGTTTTCCAGCACATTTGTGCATTGTGCATAGTAGCTCAGGGGGGAGTGACCAAACCAGGACGTGAAAACTGCCTTCAGATGTAGAAAAATGCAAAAGCTGAGTTTGGGACAGATGAATGAGGTTTCTCTGGCAGCAGCTGAGCAGGGGCTGCACTGTGTTGTTACTCCACACCCTGTGTTGTCCTCTCCCCACTCCTGCTATGAAGGCTGAAAATGTGAGTGAGCACCACCCCACCCCATGAGTTTTGGTGCCCTTCACCCTCCTCTGCTCCCCACATCCCAACCCTTCCCCCAGCCAAGAGCTGCTCTGTTCTGTCCCCCTTACCTCCCTCCACTTGCATCCTGGCTTTATTTGGTTTATGTAGATATATTTTTTTACTGTTTTGCCTCCATCACTTTTCCTCATGGGACTGCATTTAGTACCGTCTTACTCCTTTCCTTTTATGCTTCCTCCATCCTCAACTGCTCACTAAATCACCAAATACCATCCTGTCACTCTTGCCCATACCCATTTACTGCTGCTGCTGTTTCAGGCTGTGGCTCTGCCTAAACAAGGAGTGGATAAATTACCCAGAGGGTTCATGTTGCACCTCCCTGGCCGTGAGGCACGTCACGTTTTCCCTGAACATGAAACAGCCTTTTTCCACCATTGGCTGTGGGATAATAAAGGAGTTGCTTACAACAGAGTGGGCTTAAGGTGGCAGAAAACCAGGACTGATTTGCCCACTCTGTCTATTTTTATTTATAACCTATGGCTTCTCTTCTGGGGTCAAAAAAGAACGGGTGTTTTGACTTTCCATTTCTGGACTGTGGAGCAGAGGGTCAAACCCAAGTTTTGACTTGACGGTCCCGCGACCTGAAATAACGTGACAACTGGAGCAAAATGACAAATTACCCTTTAAAATGTGTGCAAGTGTCACTGAGAGTAAATTGGGCACAGAAATTGATTTCATGGTATTTACCTCCTACGTCGAGGTAAGAGCCTGAGCAACTTATTCAGATTTTCAGTAATTTGGGGCACCTACATCTCTCCCCAGACTTGCAAAGTAACCAGTGTATTTTGTGTGCAACAGTCCTACATCCTCAGCTGCTGGGAACTGTTGTGCAGTTGCTGCCCACAACCAGCAGCATCAATAAAACAAGGCAAAAGGGTATTTACCATTCACGTTTGGCATTTGCATCACTGTGCACATTTTTAAAGCAGTCAAAGATTCAAGGTCAGACTGGATGGGGCTCTGAGCAACCTGTTCTAGTCGAAGATGTCACTGCTCATTGCAAGGGCTTTGGGCTAGATGACCTTAAAAGGTCCCTTCCAACTCAAACTACTCTGTTGTTCTGTTTCTAATAGTACCATTCTAAAAAAAATGCACTTTTTTAGAGTGCATTTTTAGAGTGCATACACTACTTTAGGAGGTGTATGTGTTACAAGGTGATGGTGGTGTGTCCTCCTGAATAACATCCTTTCAGTGGTGGTTCAGGGCAGTGGGACCTGCTCAGTAAAACCCCCTGTGTTGGTTTCTAAGTGCTTGGAGCAGGAGCAAAACCCCTGAGCATTTGGCTTCTGGCTGCTGCTCCTTATTTTACTGGAGAGGGATCCTGTGTTTCCATGTCCTGGCTGCTAATCCTTGTGAGTCTTTAACAAGCAACTTCTAATGCCTTAATTTCCTAAAGTATGTATTTTCCCCTCTGCTTATCTCAAAACTGTAAATATTTCAATTGATTCTGAGTTTCTGGAAAACAGAAGTCATCATCAATCACACACTTCCTCTGCTTGCCTACCCACTGGGTGACAGTAAAGAAAAGAGGCATTAGCACTTCTCGGTGTGGTTACCTCCAAGCATGGCAGATGTTTGGGCTCTGGTGTGATGGCAGTCACAGCAGAGCAGCAACTTTAATTGCCAGGCTCTCTGTGAAGTGCAGCATAACTCCCTTTGCAGAATTTGGTCCCGTGGCAAATGTATCTAGTGAAGAGATTTTCTTAAGCAGATAAAAAAGGTCATATATTTTTAAACGGCAAAGGGTGTTTTCATTTGTTGAATAGTGTTTCCTGTTTTCAGTCTTTTGAGAGGATTTTCATACAAGCTGGATCCTGGAAAAAAACCCCAAACCAATCAACCCTCACATCGTGAATTTACCTCTGTAACTGTAATAAAATCTTCATTTGAGTTTAACAAAGCAGGTACAAATGGCTATTTAGCACGACAAGGATAAATCTGTGTTCTCTACTCACAAAATAGGTCAAGTATCTTGAATAAAAGCTCCTCTAATGTGTGAGAACAGCAGCCATGGCTTTGCTCCATCCCATCCCTCTGCATCCAGGTCTGCTCCAACCTCATGAGCTGCCCCTGTCCCTCCAGCAGCAGCCCAGTGGATTGGCACTGGCTGGGATGGCACACACTGGTTTGGCTCTTGGGATCTGCAGGACAAGGGGCTGGGGAGTCTCAGGGACTCAGAAATGAGTGTGGATCTGTCAGTTAATTCTCACCCGCCCCCCCAGTTGTGGACAAGCACAAGTGGGACTGATGGAGTTCCCTTTGCCTGCTAAAGGGAGCACGAAACAAACTATTTTACATCCAAAGTTTGTAGCAGAGCCATGAGGGACTTCTAATTAGAGAACTAATGTGCACTTTCCCAGTGATTAGGTAAACACATTTTTTTGTTATTTGTAATAGCTTCCATCATACGGATTCAGCTAATTACAAAAGCTTCCCTTGTAGAAACCATTTACAATTTCAAGTCCAATTATTTTTTGATAATTCAGAAACATTTTTCCTACTACTCATCAGAAAGCAGAAAGTTAATCCATTCATTACCATGCTGAAAGGTTGATTTGAAACCAACTGTGGATTACAAAGTCAGGCTGAAGGTGAAAAGCAGGAGTTTGCTGGGCAGAAAGTTGGGGATGGGGGAATAGCTGTAAACCCCCCCAGTGATACATTGCTGAGAAAAAGGAATCCTTTGCAGAGCTGAAGAAGAAATCCAGAGTTTTTAATGGCAAAGGCAGAAAGTCAGGGACATGTGAGAGCCCCAAATATCCCTCTCTGAGATTTCTGTTGAGGACACACCCCAAATCCCACATCATCCTGCTGGAAATTGTAGGCATCTGTCATGTGATAACTTTGCCTTTCCAAAAATATTTGCTATAACTCAAACCCTAAAAGGACCAAAGGTTCAAAGTGCCTTTGTAAGTGCTGCAGGGTGAGAGCAAATCTCCTGTGATTCCCTTTGATGCAAGAAACCCCACAGGTCAGGTCCTCCCTCTATCCATCTCCTTACCTTTGGTGCTTTCAGTGAAATGCCCTGATTTACAGCCCAGGCCAAGGAGTGAATAAATTTCTTTTAACCCAAATGGCCTTTCTTTTAAATGTACCCAATCTGGGAATTAAACATCCCCTCTCATCTCCCGTTTGTGGTTTTATTATATGAAGCTTTAAGATATACACAGATTTGTTTCTGTGAAAAGTAATCATGCTCTTTGTTGCACAGAGTCATATAAAATCCTGCAAAATTTGCTTCTGCCTCCCAATTTTGTGTAACAAACTCCAGATTTAGAGCCCCATAAAGCTAGTTTATTGAATTCAGTGTGAAAAGCTTTGATTACTGTACATAAATACTTCCAGAATTGTATTCTTACCAATCCCTTACCTTCCCCAAATATTTACTTAAGTCCATTTTTTGAAAGTCCATTCCAACCTTCAGAAATGAATTGCTGGCTAAAAAAGGGTTTGACAAGCCATGAAGTGTTTCCCAGCTCATCTCCTGCTCTCAGCTGTCCTAAGGAGCTGCATGAAGCCATGGATGTGCTAGTGATGGCTCTTACAGGCACGGGTGGCAGCTGATCTGCACTTGGCAAGCTCTGGCCCTGAGGTAGAGACCACTGAGAGAGCAGCTGTGTTTGTCATTGCTTCAGTTTTTGGAGAGCCACCATCACAGGAGAGGCCAGGCTGCCCCAGTAAATGAGTAAAGGCAGGTAGTGAATCCTAGGGCAAAGCAAGCTGGATGATTTCCTTGCAGGATGGGTTGGGAGGGTCTGTGCTTTTTTGGCTCTCACCCCTGCAGAGCCAACCCTCCTGCCTCGCCAGCCTGGAAAGCTCCAAAAGCAAAAGCCAGACAGCAAGAAAAAAAACCCCTCACTGGTGTTAATGAGCAGAAGAACTGAGGAGACTACAGTGAGGGAGTGCATTAACAGCCCACCCAGGCAGAGAGACTCTTTGTGACAGCACTTTCCCAGAGAGGATCCATTTGCTTCCCAGCCAAGCCCAGCGATGGGCAGGCAGGGCTCTGCCATCCCTGTCATCAGGGATTGCTCCCAAGGGAACAAACACCATGTCTGAGTCCTGCCAGAGAGCAGAGCCCTGAGTTCTGCCCAGAGATCCTTCCAGTCGCCACTGGAGGTGCTTTATCAGCCTCCAAAGTGACCCAGCAATGCTGCTTTTGCGGGGAGCAGCACTGAGGGATAATTCCAAAGAGTTTCTAACACTCCCCTGGGAGGAGGGAAATTGCACCAAGGGCTGAACTGATGTGGACTTGATGAGCAGGTCAGCAAATGCTGCTGACATAACGTGCGTGCCGGATATGTGAGAGCACGAGTCTTCACAGGAAAAAGCTTCCCAACTTTGTATTCTCTGCCCTAAAGTCACTGTCATCTTAAGATTTGCTGCGAAGATGAAAACAAATCATGCTGTCAAAAAAATCACGCTTTAGAAACAAATTATTCTCTCTAAATGCATCCTGGCAATACAATTGATAAACGGTGAGAATGTGAAATAATTGAAAAAGTAGGGTGGGGACGTGCAGGATAAATGACTAAAATAAGAAAGTAATGAACACGTGTAAATAAAGGCCACAATCAATAAATATAAATTACGGTGTGACAAACTGTAAATAATCAGAGCATTTCAGGCCTGAAGTGTGATCCTTCTTCAGGGAAAAGTTGTGTTAGCAAATCTGCAAAAGCCTCAGAGAAGAAAACAAGAAGAGGTGAGGTTATCAGGGCTCTTTGAAATGGCAGGCACGATGGATTAGCCCCTGGATTCATTACTCTAAACCTTCCCCAGCAGTGTGGAAGTAAGACTTGTAACCAGTACAGTTCCTCCCTCCACCCCAATGTACAAACAATCCTGGCAGGAGCGATGCCCCCAGCCTTTCATGCACTGATACAGACAGACCAGAAAAAAAACCAAAAAAAAAAATAGGATGACATTTTTCTTCCTTAATTTAGCCATTTAGAAGGGACTTTTGAAAGCTAGCTCTTGTCTCTTGATTCACTTCAGTTTTCTCCTCCCTCCCCAGTGTCTCAGCAGTCTTTGTGATATTCAGAAACACCCACTGTCCCTGGTTCCTTCTGCAGGTGCACGTATCAAGGCAGTTTTTTTGTCCACCGCGGAGGATTTTAACCCATCTCTGTTTCCAGGTCCTAAATCCTTTCCAGATCCTGGGGATTAAATTCTCATCGAGAGCAGTCCATGCCAAGGCCCTTCAGCACGAGCAGGACTGCAGCCTGAATGAGGGATGAGGCTCAGCCACTGCTGCAGAGGGTATAAAGCAGCCAGAGATCAGCACTGAGGATGGACTGAAGAGATTTGGGATGGATGAGGGCTGGTGGATTTACACCCTCCTGGCTGACTCCTGAAAATGAAGGTGAGGGATGAGGGACCTTCATCTGCTGTTTCAGAATATGCCTGCTTTGTCTCAGGACACCTTTAGCCCTTTGCCCACAGCACAGCAGGAGGGTTCCTGCCCACCTGCCCACCATGGGTGGACTAAACCCCTGAGTGTTTGGTGAATTATAGAAGAACAGAACAGTTTGGGTGGGAAGGGACCTTAAAAATCACCCAGTTCCAACCCCTGCCCTGGGCAGGGACACCTTCCATTAGCCCAGATTGCTCCAAGCCCCATCCAACCTGGCCTTGGACACTTCCAGGGATGGGGCAGCCACAGCTTCTCTGGGCAACCTGTGCCAGGGCCTGCCCACCCTCACAGGGAAGAATTTCCTCCTAATATCCCACCTAACCCTGCCCTCTGGCAGCATAAAACCATTCCCTTGTCCTGTTACTCCAGGCCCTTGTCCGAAGTCTCTTGGAGCCCCTTTAGGGCTAGAAGGGACTCTAAGATCTCCCCAGACCCTTCTCTTCTCCAGGCTGAACACCCCCAATTGCTGTGGGTTTATGCCTTGTTAAATACAAGTGGATTAGGACTGGAATATAAATTTCCTTATTGGACAGATTTGAAGGAAAGTATTTGCTGCTCTCTCAGACTGAAGCTCCTTGGGAAAGCACCCTCAGGAGCAGAGTTTAGGGCATAGATTGCAACCTGCCCCTCGCTGCTGCCTCGCAGACGGCGTCACGTGGCAAAAATACATCACGGTCCATGTCAAGGGGTAATAATGAGAGAAGAAATGACATTAAAATGCAAACTATCGTCACTGGTTATTTCCATGGAAAGTCCATTTCCATTTAATAGCACAGAATCCATCATGCTATGCCTTATTTCAGCTGGGATGGCTCCCAAGAAGAGGTGTAGGTCCCATCACGTGGAAGGCAGTGCCTTTGAGAAGAGCTCACGGTGCAGTTTTCAGGTAGTGGGAGGGGGAAGGGTTGCTTTGCCATATTTTATAGCCATGCTGGCACTCACCCATGGCCAAAAGGGATAGAAAATGTCACTACCTGAATTTGGCAGTGGGGCTGTACCACTTGGTGCAGGGTGAGTGGAGTAAAGAAAGAGAGTGGCAGCCCTGGAGTTCACACACACAAAGAGCTGCTGTGAGGGTTGGAGAAGGGAAAAATGGGGGGAAGGTTTGAAATTTTTAGGGTACAGGTAGACCAAGGTTCATCCAGCACCCCAGGAGCCCTGTTACATTAATGATGTGCTGGGAGTTGCACCAGAGTCTGGAGGAGATGGAGCAGCCAAAATGTCCTGATTTTAATACAACCCTACAAGCAATGGTTTGGGACATAGCCTTGCTCCAGTTTAACAAAGGATTTCATGAGACTCAATTAGCAAGGTTATTAATTAATCAATTATGTAAAACAGATGAGCAATCCGATATCCTGTTCTACAGTGATACAGCTCTTTGTTAAAACTTAATTAACACGCAGGCTTGGGGACAAAATTAAAAAAAAAAAAAAAGATAAATAAAAAAAAAATAAAAATCCTACAGAAGAGTCAGTTGGAGAGAGTCATTCCAACAGAGGATGGAAACTGGGCTGGGGACCAGGCGGGATGACAGCCCTGCTCTGAGAGGATGGCAGTTATTCTGGGTAGTTTAGATGTTTGTCTCCACCACTACAGCCAGCTGAGCCAAATTGGGCTCTCCTGCCTGCCAAAATAAATCTGTGGTAATTCCTTCTGTGTAAGAGTGCCCACCTTTCCAAGCTGGCTGGTGCCATCCATGACAAGGGAGGCGTTTAGCAGATGTGTTTATGTGCATCCCATCTCCTCCTGCCACACCAGCAGCTCTTGCAGGAGGAGTGCAGGGCTGAGCTGCAGCTTTAGTGTCTCCAACAACCTCCAAAGCTCACTGCAGGTGCTGGGTTCTCATGTGACTTGTACCAAAAGCCATGGGAATATTGATCTTCTGTAACAGTCCCTTGTAACCCAAAGTATTTCAATAGCCTACATTAATCTGGGAAAACCTACATCTTGTTCTAGTCTCGGTTTTATTTCATTTTACTTTAGGCTAGTAGTTATTTAGGTCAATTCTTTGCTAGTTGTGATAAATTGATACATCATGTGTGATGGAGCAAAGCTGTGGCCGTGCTCCTGCTTGCACAGGCTCTTACCTGAAAATATTTGCTTTAACCCGGATTCAGGATATTCAAAAAGGAGAAATCAGTGTCAAACCTGCAAGTCTCTCAAACCCTGCAAATAATTTTAGAGGTAATACGTTTTACAAAGCTTAAACCAATGTGCTTAAGGACTTTTTTCCTTTAGCAATATGCTCTGGGGTCGATTTTCCCATGTTTAAGGGCCAGATGGCAAATGTGTTGGCTGGGAATGGGAGCAGAGTCATGCTCCAGCAATGATTTTTATTGAGTAACTGTAGATGAGAAAAGGCAGTTACTACCTGGCAAAGACCCTGCATTTTAAGTTTTCTTCACAAAAACTCTCCCTCTGCCCAAGCCTTTAGCGTGGAACTGCAGGAATTTATAGCGATATGTGAAAGAAGCTGCTACTCAACACCAGTGGCTGCCAGAGGCTGCATTTCTTTCCAAGTCTGCTGTCAGAGAGGGGGGTTCTTGCACGGCTGCAGCTGGGAGGGTGGCTGCAGAGCCATTGGATGCTCACCTCAGAGCTTTTCCACACCTCTGCCTCATTGCTGGGCTGATGGACTGCTGGCAACATCAGAATTTGCTTCTGGCCTTGCTCTTCCCTTCCTCCTGCTGTGCCACTGCGTGGTTGGGGCGTTTTTAAGCCTTGTTTTCAGGGATTCATTTCAAGCAGTTACTGGATATGGCACACAGGGGACAGGACCAGCTCAGCCTGTAGCAGAAACCTGCCTCTTCAGCGCGGGGGTTGTCATGGGCTGATCCTGAGCTGCTCCAGTCACTGGGAAGGATGGGTAGGACTGCTCTGCCCGTGCTCTCATTCCCAGCTTACCAAAATCTATTTGTTCCACCATTTTTTTTTTTTTTCCCAAGAACTGCTAAAGCCTGCTCTCTCCACTCTGCCTCCCCCACCCCCTTGGAAAGAGCTGGTGTGATTCCAAAAATGGGAGTGCTCAGAAAGTCAAAAGCTTATTAATAGCACTCTGCCTCTTTCTAATCTATTCAAAAAGCTGTACAGTGTGCAAAGCTGTTGTGACATGATTTTTCTTTTTTAATATCTCACCCTTTGACTGTCAGTATATTTAGGGGGAAATGAAACTAATCATCAGTGAAGGCTCTAATGCAACTGTTTTGCAGCTGGTGGGGAGCTCAGGAGAAAATTCTGTAAGAGGAAATAAAAGAGAGAGAGAGAGCAGGGATGTGTGTGTGTAAGTGTATACATGCATCTTATAGTAGAGGTTTCACAGAACAAACTAAGAAGGCAATATTCATTTGCAAATAAGATAAGGGAAATATTTATATTTTAGAAAATGAAGGAAAAAAGGCCATTTTTTGTAATTTGTCCTGTGTGCCCTTTTCAGTGCCGATGTATCACCTCCCCCAGAGTGGAACTGCCTGGTCTGGGAGATTTTACTGAGGATGCAAAGTACAACATTTGGGTGTGGATGGACCCCACTGTCCTCCAGGTAAGAGCCACCCCTGCTATCATTTAGCTTAAGCCCAAACTGATCTTTTGCTGTTGCTGGAGCAACATTTCAGCCACAGACACTCTTCAGCCTCAGTACAAAAGCAAAATCTGTATCCCCTGGCAGGGAGTTCACGGAAATCAGTCCCAAGATTCTCGTTGAAAATGGGAGGACAGAACCATGGAAAAGCTAAATATAAATCAGTGCAGCTTATCAGGACATGACAGGTGGGATGATAATGATTTACTACAAGTATTTTAATGCATTAAACCAAACTACCAATTCACAGCGTTAAGCCCAGTACAAACTGTTACAGCAGAGAATAGCAAAGTACAGGTGGTAAAACACCAGGTGAGGCATGGAAGGAATTCCCAGAGGTGGATATCCTGAAACCAGGGGAGTCTAAAGAGCCAAGACCGAGGCAGGAAGGTGGTAATGGGGGGACCAGTTCCCCACACAGCAGCCTCTTGGAGCTGTCGGGATGTGGCTCCTGGGGATCCATCCCTGGGCACGTCGTGAGCCCTCCCTCGCTCCCCCAAAACTGAGAACCCCACTTTAGTATTTTCAGTGTCTTTTTTATTTTTTTCTGAGGCACAGCATGTTCTGCTACTAAAAAGGTGCGAGGCAGAAGCAAATTAAGGGATGATTTTTGAGATGTTCAGGAATTGCTTATAGGGAGAACCTATTTAATAACAGGGTCATTCATGTCAATCCACCTCATGCAACTTTTTGAAGAGTAAGCATCTGAAAGTAAGGAAGAAATTCAACCTTACTGATATTTACAGGAAGAAGAGTAACAGAACAACTTTTAGAGAAAGAAATCCACTGGCCAAAAAATGTGAGAACTATTAGAATTTATGGTTCCTTTTTTTTTGACACTTTTTGTCCATGACCAACACTTCTAAGGGCAGGTGATCACACCAGTGTGTGTCTATATAAACATAAATACTGTATATATATATAAAATCACACATATATATAATATATTATATATAATTTGTAGTATATATTATATATAATATATAATAATATACAATATATAATATATATAAAAATAATATATAATATATTATAAATATTATGTATTTTATATATTATATATTGTATATATACACACATATATATTTTTTATGTATAAAAATGCATATATTATGTATACACATGCATTTGTAAATAGAAGGGAAGTGTCAAACAAAGCTCGCAAGATGCCTCCAATAATTGCACAAATGTCTGCAAGTAGGTTTCATGCTTTCATGTGGTACTTTTAATATTCCTCATACAAAGAAAAGGTGATGAAATGACATTTTAAACTCTGTAATTAGCACTGCAATAATGTTGGTTGTTTAAATTGGTTAATAATATAATAGAGGAGCTCTAATTTAATAATAGAGACATAAGCCCAGGTATTTCTAAATGAGGATGGTTTCCCACCAATTGCATTTAATACAATTTTGCCTTCATTTATTGGGTAGATAATGTCCACTGTGGAGTGTGGCTGTGTTTGTGGAATTGCCCTGGATACCATCAGAAGAGACAGAAAAACACAAAAACTTGCAGACTGGGGAGGAAACAGAAGTGAAAGCTTCCCTCTCTGCTCCTGCTAGTTCCTTAAAAATCAATTTTAATATAATCTGAAAAGTTCTGATTTTGGTACATTACTCCATCCCGTTTGATTTAATTTCTGCTTCTAAAATAGAGGTTTCTGGAGACCTTACATTAACTCCACAGATTGCAGCTGACATTGAACACAGGTATAAGTTATGAAGCAAATACAGAGGACCATCCATTTCAATGTGTGATTAAATGCTGACTCAAGATAGTGCAGTATTTTTGATCCCCAAATTTTTGATTTAATAAAATTCAGGACGGGCAACGAGGAGTCGCAGACAAATTAAAATTTATTGAGACAGACAAAAATGCAACTATTCCAGACTACAGTTAAGCATTTACAGTTAACCAAAGGTAGCAAAATGCTCACATTCCACTTAACTCCTTATGGAAAAAAGCATTCAGAATTTACTATGCAGTTCTACTTACTATGATAGTCTACATCCATCTACAGTAGGGACATCGAACTGAAACACGGAATATTTGGATCTCTCCTTACAGATCTACACATTGAACAGTAACAGACAATCAACAGCATTGAGAAAAGTATAAAAAGACCAAAACCCACCTACTGTAGAAAGGGCTTTTTGATGTATTAGTAACTGTACA
This sequence comes from Empidonax traillii, assembly GCF_003031625.1. NCBI lineage: Eukaryota > Metazoa > Chordata > Aves > Passeriformes > Tyrannidae > Empidonax > Empidonax traillii. Next base: position 347,470 of record NW_020955546.1, on the reverse strand, counting down.
AAGCAGCCTGTGGATGAAAGGAACCCGAATGACACACGAAAGGGACTGCAGGAAAAGCCAACAAATGTGGGAAGCAAAGCTTGAGCAATCTGGTGGTCTGGATCAAGTGGTGACCTTAGATCTATGGCAGTCGCTGCTTGAGGGGAAAAAGGCTACAAAACTTCTAATATCAAAATATTCCCATGCCAGAAATGTACACTGAGACTAAAACAGACTAGGCTGGAGAGGCAAAGAGAAGCATTCACTAACAAACAGTGTTGTTTTAAATATAAACTTTACATTTTCAATATAAACTGTAGAATAAATATTAAATAAACACTTCGAATGGTTTAAAATAATAGCACAGAATAGCTTAAAAAGAAGAAAAAAAAGGCGAAGAAAATGAAAAGGATTCTTTGTGTTCACAGCAAAGGCCAGTAACGACCCCAAAAAATCCAACTGTGCTGACATCTGAGCTCAACATTTTGATTTAACCACAGTAGTTAAAAGAAACACAGAGCAACACCTAACAGTATCTCATAGTCTCTAATGTGGAAAGAAAATGAGATTAAAAAAACTGGTTTGTGTCTCTAAAAGAATGGGACAGCTCTGATTCCATTTGTCACAATGAGAAAATGTTTGGAAGGTCGATGACTTGATTCAGATGGGAAGTCCTGCTTTGCAAAAAAAGGAAAAAAAAACAAAAAAAAAAAGAAAAGAGAAAAAGAAAGGCATTAAATTAAGCTGGAAACAAATGAAATCTTTTACAAGCCATGAAGAATGGAAGGGGCTCGATCTGGAAGAGAATTGGTTCTTGGTAGAACCGCTGGTTTCTTTTAAAGAAATAGAAGATTTTCTCACTGCATCTTCCCAAACTGGACACACACACTTAGATATGCACACACATAGATGTGCATAAATGTATTTACACAGACACACAGAGATATACACATGTATATAGAGAGGCTGCAGATCCCCCTCCACCGGAGGATGCCAGTGGATCTCAAAAGGGCTTTGCAAAAAAGCTTTGCAATCATTGGGAACTGCTGCAAAGGGGGACAAGGACTGCCCCAAAAACCCCACAGATCAGTGTGGAAAATGAGGCCAGTCAGGAGGATGAGCATTAACTCTGCTGATTGAGGAGCTCAGGTTTGGGTCAGGGTGAAATGGCAGCTCTGTGCCTTCAGGCAGGTCCTGCACAGCACAGACAGTGAGGGGTTAAGTAGGAAAACAGCAAAAGAAAATGAAACAGGACATTTGAGAAGAAACCTTCTGACAACGTTCAATTGCTGCTCACAAAATCATACTCTTTAGGGAAACAGAAAGGCTGGTTTATCTGTCCCTCTTGCAAGTCAGCAGGATTTGCTATGAAAGGCAAGTAGAAGAGTGTATATATGTGTGTGTATGTGCTGTGCAGCTCATGGACAATGAGTTTTTAAATATGTTTTTCTACAGCTACAGGAAAACCAAAGGGTTTCGAGGCAGGGCAGATTGCAGGCCTTCTGCGAATGACTGATGGCAGATTTTTGGGAGGATGCAAGGGCGTGGAACAACAAATTCCTCCCGGTTTTACACGTCCTTCTGCATTAATAATGATTATGCAGGTTTTTATTTTGTTCTCAGGCCACTGATCTAGATAAATATGGAAATGAAAGAGGGGAAAACAACTGAGCCCCTGCAGCATACGGTGCCTGAAAGGAGTTCCTCTTTTGATCATATCTGGAAGCAGAGGCCCTACCCAGAGCCCTGCCAGGTGGGCACTGACTTTGGGAAGGCTGTGGACCAAAGGCCTTGGGCCAATTTCCCTAAAAAACTGACCTCTGTCAACCAGCATGGAATTTTCTTGCTTTCAAGTGACTGTGTAACCAACCATGTCTCCATCTCTGTGTCCACCATTAACTCAGAATTTAAAAAAAAAAAAAAAAAAATCTATCTAATTAGTTTTTGGTGTAATAAGCACATTTTTCATTCTGCAAAATAATTCTCTGGCAAAACCGCAGGCACTGCTAAAACACTTACACCTGCATCCTAATGCAAGAGTGGGGTTGAGGTTCCTCTTACTGCTTCTGAAAACAGCAAAAGTAATAAAAGGTCACCACAGCGTCAGAGAACTGCCGTGGGAAAGGACACTGCAAAAAATTTAATGCCAATATGCTGTGATACAAGACCTTTTAATATATGGGAGACGTCGAGGGAATCACAGATTGGATTTTAATACTATTCTTTTTTTAGGAGTGGGTATTACAAGTGTGCAGTGCAAAGGAGTTGCGCTTTTGAAATACGACCCCCTGAAGTTGCTTTTTCAAACAGGCCAAATAAATATTAACTCCTTAAATTAAAGGAACGACAAGCTTATTACTTCTGATGGTTAGTGTGTCTGACAGCGCTATAACTTTGGGATGAGGGGTTGCTAAATGAGGGTCAGGCAGACCCACAGTGTGTGAGCTGCAAGCAGAGGCTGCCTGTGCGACACTGGGGAAACTCCGAGTGTAAATGAGTTCAGGCAGAAGCTGAGGAGCAGCTGTGGAGGTGCTCATGATGCTCCAAACAAACAAAACTCTCCTTAAAAGCACTCTGAAAGGCCGATGGGCCCTGTTCCCTGCCTGTAGGTCAGTGATAGCTGCAGGTTCTCAGCATCTCTTAACATCAAGACCCTGTTTCTTTGTCAAATGATCTGTGCTCTGGGGGAGCTTTGCCTGCAGCCTGAGCTGGACTAAACCTGTTGGACTCAGAGAATATAAGAAGGAGGAAATCCTGCCAGGGGGTTTCTCTCTCTGGATGAAACCCCTGATACCAAGCAGCCACTGTCTGAAGAGACTTCACTGGAACATCACAAATGTGGACTGGAAAATGAGGCACCTACTTTTCCTTCTTCATGAAAGAAAAAGCCGTTTCTGATACGATCCAGGTGACAATTAATGACACAGATTCTCTCACATGAGAAGGGCTTCTAAGCCTTGTATTGGTTTTTTGAGCCCCTTCCGGGATTCTTCTTTCGCAGGATGTGTTTTGTAAGTGGTGTGAGCGAGGATTTAAGACACGAAATGGTTTTGAAACAAAAGCTCATTGTCCCCTGTGGATAGAACAAAAATCCCCCAAACCAACCGAACAAAAGCTGTATTCCAAACAGTCCTTGCTGGAAAAAAAGAAATAAAAGTTGTCATCCAAATTAAACAGACTATACAAAATTAAACTCAGTAGAGAGGGGATATTTGTGCCGGGTACTCTCAGATACGATTGCAGAGATATGACGTGACTTGCAGTATTGTGCAAAATGTGAGTCCTCATTATGATGGGCACTACCATATATAACCAATCTCATCATCCTTGTCATCATCTTCATCTTCATCATCTTCATTAGCTGCTCTTACATGAATCTTCAGTCTCCCTTCTTTGTCCTTTTTTGTCGCTTCGGGCTCCTCTTCCAAATCATCCAACAATACAACAGATCCACCGCTGCCGAAATCCCCTGAGGTTTCTTGCTCTTCTTCTGAAACAAGTGAGCAGGAAAGGTCATTCCCTCCCAGGATACCAAATCCCTCGTTCTCCACTTCCCTTGTCATGCAAGCCAGTGTCATCTGCAATGTTATTTCTTAAATTCATTGGTTCAGCTCTTCACGCAACACCCTTTAAATGTCAATTTTCATTCTGAACTGGGATAAATATGTATCAATTTACTCTGAAAAATTTACTTGCATAAATAACCTCTCTGCATCCTCCTCAAGACATGACTGGAGAGTTCCAGCTCACATGCATGCAGGCCAGAAAATCATTACTGCTTTGTAAATATTTCAGTTCCATCATGGCTGTGTAAACCAGGCTAAAAATATGCCACAAACTGATTTTATTTGAGTGCATAAACCTCACTCTGCCAATGAAGCTACTGAATCTAACACCTGTGATGTGATTCTGGGCATCTTGGACATTCTAGGTCCTCTGTTCCTTCTCAGAAGAGAAAGCTGCACTCACAACCACCACTGAAGCCCTCTGAGGGAATGCAGGTGAAATGTCGCTTGTTTAGGTACTAATTGAGTATTTCACTTATCTATATGATATTGTTCTGCCAGAAATTTTTTGGGGCGTGTTTGCTAATGTGCACAACTTTACACATTTAAGGCCTCCCCTTGCCTGGAAAGAATCACAATAAATGTGAATTCCAGAGCCCACGGAACAATACATTTAATAACCACTCAGAGCGACCCCAGACCCTGAGTTATAATATCAATAATTACATTTTCCAGGCTGGTAACAAAAATATCTTAACAGTGCTTATTGCCTGCTAACTTCTGCTGTGCCCCTGCAGTCCAGAGGACCGGTAAGGGTCCCACTGGTAGCCTGAATGGGAACACACAGGAGCAGTTTTAACCCTGGCACTCGTGTTTCACTTTTCTTATCACACCCAGCTGGTACAGCAATGGCAGGGCTTACAACAGTGCTAATTTCTGCGTTGTCCGAGGCAAGCACATCATTACTCACCACAGCTGACTGTCCCTTGCTTTCTGGAGCCAGCTATCTCATTGCCATACTTATCAACACACCAGCACTGCCCTGTGCTGCCGTGGCACTGAGTGGCTTTGTAATAACCTTCTTCATTGCACCGGGGGATGAAAGCACCTGAATAAAATATAAGGTGTGCTCAGTAATTCGAGTCTCTGCAGGAACAAACAGCCGCGGAGGGTATCATGGACTTATCACTTATTTACAGGAAGATCTTTGCAATTTTGACAAGAAAATACAGGTGATTATCTGCTGCCTAAAAGTGGGGGGGAAGAAATTATATATGGTTAACTCTTTTCAGACAGCCTGATCACCCTGGCACAGGGTCTGGATGTTTGTGCACCTACAGCACACGGAGGGGGGTGGCAACACAGTGCTAGAGACGGGTTCAGTCTGTCCCTGAATGATTAATATTCCCACAGAGCCTTTTCAGATTCAACTCCTGCTTTTTAACTTTTCTTCCCAACTGGATTATTACCCCAACTTCATTAATTCTGCATTTCCCTTCCATTTGCACTCCTTCAGTGTTTATCATATAAGTCCTTCCACAACACTGTAATTATCCCTGGAAGGTATCTGCCATCTGCTTGCTATTCATACTAATCTCAGGCACATCCTCTGACTTACTGAGAGTTCCCATGTATAAAAGGAGAAATAATGCACAAGCTTTACAGAGAGGGACAACAGGATTTGAGTCAGTGAGTCTTTGGATTTGAAGCCCGAGATTTGTTTCGCAATAAAACCAGTATAGTTCAGCCTTGTATGGTTCATTCTGGCTTCTGCAGACAGGAAAACTCTCAGGAGAAACCTGTGTTATTGTTCCCACCATTTTTGGCAGATACAGCAAATGTACTTCAGTATGAAAAGCCCTCTTGTCCTTCAAGATGAATTAGCTTTATTCCCACGGGAGGTCACTACATTCATTTTCCCCTTCTTTGTCAATTGCTTCAATTTGAAACATGGCATAAACACACCCTTGTCCCCAAATTTCTTGTTGCAAGTGATTTTTGAGAAAGGATTTTTCTCCTTTGTCAGAGACACCAGTGATTTAGTGGCGATGCAGTAAGTTTTTTAACTAGTTCCATGTGTATAGCATCTATTCAGTCAGTTCAGGTGTTAAAGGAGCCACTTCCACCACATTTCTCAGAGAAAAAAATGAATGAGAAGATGCTGCCCAAATGTCACGAGATTCCCTATACAAAAGACACAAAAGTGGAAGTCAGTCAGCCTCGTACACGCAGAGTGTGTATATGAAGTGAATCTCTGAATTTCCAGGCTCGTTGCTCTGCAGTGTTTGAGTGCTGCTAATGGGGGTCTGGAAGGTGAGAACAGAAACCTTTGAACACCTGCAGAAATCTCTGTATATCAGCTCAGTTTTGGAGAGCACTTCTCATCCATTAGTGGGAGCTTCTTATATAACTTCAGAGCATGATCTTACAGAAGGTTTGCTTATAGGTACCACAGTTAAGTTCATGTACCAATGTAACCATACCAAAGACTATCAAAGACTCATTTTCACTATTTATAAGAGAATAGTTCTAATCATTAGATCTTATGTATTTCCCTTTGCAGTTTTTTTTTAAGATAATGCTCTGTGCTCAAACCTTTATTTCAATATTGATTAGGAAAGGTATTTTATCATCTCTGTGCTCGTGTCTTCTCTCTCATAAGCATTCCAGGTGTTTATCAGACTATTCACAACCTCGGGAGAAGTGCTGAGGTGCTGACTGGGAGCTGGTGTGACCCAGCATAGCTGTGCCCATGTCACCAGAGCTCCCCTGTTCTATCTGATGAACATCTGGCTGCAGGGAAGGATCACAGGGAAAGCCTCAGTGGCATTATGGGGTGAGCAGAGAACAGCTTCTGCATTTCAAACTGGCTCACGCTTTCTCTTTTCCTTGGGCGACGCAACCTTTCCCTTCTCCCAAACAGCCCTTTCTGCAGAAGTTTCAGCGTTTCTTGTAAGGTATGAAAATGTTCCACACTGCCTATAAAAGCCACGGATTCAAAAATAAATTACGGCCCAGGCTCTCTGCCAGCATAACTGTGTATATGGAATAGATTCACACTTTGGGTCACAGTGAAGAGTAGAAGGTACTTCTCCTCTTGCGTGGGAAATTGGTGCCAATTCGTATGTAACACCAGAGCTTTAAATATTTAGCTGTGCATACTGATGTCACAGTGTTTGCCAACCATCCCAGGGGAGATACAGCCTGTCCTCTCCAACCTGCCAGGTGCAGGTGACAGTCTGGAGAGGACAGGGAGTCACTGGGAGCAAGTGCTGCACAACGTGATGATTCGTCCTGTAAACTGGGCACGAGTCACCCCACGGTCACCAGAAATAAGCTCTGCTATCCTGGAGCACGGCACCCAGACAGCCCATTTTCTGAGAATATTTCACCCCATAATTTGGTTTGGCATCAGGCAACATCTGCAGTTATTGTCCTATCAAATATTTAATTATATTCCACACAAACTTGAACAGCACTGTTTCATCTGTATCCTCCTTATGGACCCAGAAATATATAACTTTTTTTTTTTGTTTGTTTGCATCATTTCCTTATCTATATGATGCTCCCCTTCCTCAGAGAACATGGAGAGAATAATTATATGCTAAAGATAGTGAAGCACACAGGTAAAAGCCTGACAGAAATAAGTGCTACCCAGCACACAGCTCCTTGCATTAGCTACTATATTTGCTGAATCCACAGGGCTGATACAGGAGAAAATAGTGACAGGAGCAGAAATTTATTACTTTAGGGATGTGGGAGAAGCACTATCAGGCTGCACAGTCGTGTGCTCTAAAAGTACAGTCTCTGCAGTTAATTGTACTCCAGATAAATCTGGTAGGGAAAGATGAATAGTGCTGTTTACTTTTTAATTCAGTCTCCTGGGATGCTAGACTCTATTTGAAAGCCTCCAAATTCAACACATCTAATGGCAATGGCTTTGAAGTTCTTTGTTGCAACTGTCCTGTGTTTTGAAAAATACGGAGAGAACACAATATCAAAAGTCATCACTTTTATCAATGGATACAAGTTAACAGAAACCTTCTCCAAGCTACTGCCCAGACTGTGAGTGCTGTGCTCTCTGTGTCAGGGTCAGAGGAGGAAAGAGAATAATCAAAGATTAGTTTCTCTGAAAAAAATAATCTCTCTTTTCCACCTTTACTGTTGCTACAAGTCACGTGTATGCTTTGCTTTCCATTTGCATGATTTTCCAGTCAGCGAAGAGACAATGTTTTCTGCTGTATAAATAGCTCTGATATCAGATCAAAAGCTCCCAGACAGGTGTCATTATGCAGGCAGACTTTCAAGGTAGGTGAAGCAAAGAGTTCCTCTCAATATTATAATTTTCTAGCTTGTGGAACAACCTGTGCCTGACACCTTGATTTGTTGAGCTGAGCCACTTTCATCCTTCTTTTTTTTTTTCTTTTTTTTTTTTAATACAGTTGACTAGAAGTTATTTGTGCTAAGGGACCATTCTTACTGCTTTTACTTTGTCATTTTACTCCTGCCATTGTGATCAGATCCCAGTGACACGTGCTACAACTACCTGCATGTTCCACTACCTGCAACACGGGTATCATTCTTCCCACACACCAGAACAAACCCCCTTATGTTTCAACTCAGATGACATTTACTGCACACAGCAAATAACAGCAAAGCACAAAATAAATATGGGGTAGTCAAAGCTATCTATTAAGAGCTGGGCTTCTTATTCTTTTAGGTGGCTTTGAAAATCATGATGCCCATGAGAGAGAGAACACCGTGACTCCCTCTGACACAACATCCACTTGAACACAAATGCAAAATATTTACTGAGTGGAGCACACATACCCTGAGTGATCAATCCTCTCTTTGCTCCCACGGCTATGAACAGCAGGAGCTGTAACTCTGAAACATCTTAATCTTTTAAACTTGCTCTGGAAGGATGATGGATCTAAACCACAGTCCCTGCAGCCTTGGGGAATGTTAATTCTTGGTTTAAACCAGTGAATCCAGGTTGGGATTGCTCGTGAGGTACCTGAGTCTTGGCCAGTGGCAGTGGCACCTGGGAATGGCAGGATTTGGCAAAGCTGAGCTTTGCAGGGCATCTGGAAACATCAGGCTGGACTCTGAGAGCCACCTGAGCAGCAGAGCTGATGTGCACGTTCCATGCCGCAGCTGGGGATGCTGCAGAACCTGACACATATTCTTGATGCAGGGCCTGACAGCCTGGTCTGACATCAGCCAGGCTCCTCAGGGTGAAATGCAGGGCTTGTGGTAAACGTGATCTGTCCTGTACACCTCAGTGACCTGGCCCTGCACACACAAACCCACACAAGTTTCAATAAAATACCAGCACATAAACATCAGCCTCCACACCACTGGGTCATTTTAGGGTAGGGAATTAGTCACCTTAAATTTACTCAGCTCAACAACCTGATTTTTTAGCAATTAAATGGGAAAATGCCAGATGGGGATTCATTTAACCTAATTTCAGGTATCCATCAGAGGAGTTTAAGTTATGAATCAAGTCAGGCTTGCAATAGTCACTGGAAAGAGGGACAGGCATGATCCCATCTTACAGCACGGAGCATCCTACAGGGCTGCCTACAATGAGATGACATGAATTCCTGTTTTCATTTACACAGAATCTACTGAAATATTGTAGAGAGTGATTAAGCAAAACTGAACCCCAAAGAATGCCTGCACTGCACCACGACTAGAAGGAGACAAGAACCCACTGGCTATGCACCTTCAGTCACCCTCTAAAAATGGCAGGCTTGGGTATCAAGCAGCCTCTGTGCTTGCTCTGACCTGTGAGGTGATGAAGGCAGCATTAAGCTCTGTGCAGAGAGGGCTCTGCATTTCTGGAGAGCTGTAAATTAGTCCTGACCCTGTTGCCACGCTGACACCTGTTCTGTGTGTTGCTATCTCATTATTTGTTTAATTTCATAGTGTCAGGCCTGCACTCAGTGCTGCACATTCTCGACTCAAAACATTAGTCTCTAATTGAAAAACCATTACTGCATATAAAGTTACAATAATCACAGAAGCTTTAATTAGTTGAGTAAATGAATAGCAAGTAATCGAACTTACCCAACAGACTCTTCCCTCTACTTAGCTTTTGAATTCTATTCATTTCATTCTGGCAAGGAAGACCTAAAATATAATGTATAAGAATCAGTTTCCAGATGGCACAGGACAGGCTCTGTAATGACTGGCTTCACTGCTGACATGAAATGTAGACTCCTGTACACCTGGGAATGAGAGCAGCCCATATGCTGGTACTGTACCACAAAACAGATTTATGTCATTAGCTCCACTAATTAAAAAAAAAAAAAGGCAACACACTGTAGTTGAGAGCAGTGTTTGGGGGCCATTTTAATTGTTAAACCATTCTACCTCTCTTTTCACCAAACTGACAACATGCCAGCTCTCTGATTTATGACTTGCTAATTGACTAATTTCTGCATTAATAAAAAGGGCAAGTTCTTGAGCTCTCTATCAGCAATAGAGCTTATTTCTAGATTGTGTGCACTGGCACTTACTGCTTTGTTTTAATGATCAAAGGATGTTCACACAGTTCATCTGTGACACTAAACATGGTCCCTCAATGCCCTTTCACACCACCCATGGGGAAAAGAGCTTTTTAACACGCCTGCCTGGCCCTGACCAATCTCTGTGAGCAGGCCCATCACACAGGGAGACCCAAACACCTGCCCCTCTGTACTTGTGCACTGCACAACTCACCTCCTGGCTTCTGGAAGCAGTAGCACCACTCGTTGTTGGAAAGCTTTCCATCCTTGAAGGAGTCGCAGGAGTTGAAGAGCGGTTTGACACACGGCTCGTACTTATCCAGGTAAATGGCACTGATCTCCGAGGGATCCAGCAGCAGGTCGTAGTTCATGTCGAGTTTGTTGAACATCCAGCCTAAGGAATCCTTACAGATTGGCAGTATGCTGGTGTCAAACCCTGTAAGAAGACAGGCAAACATCCCTCTGCTGAACCCCAGCACGGCCACCGGCACAGGAACCCCTGCTGAGGGGAAGCCTTGCTGATTTTGCTGGGCTGGACTCTGATTGTTAGACTCACTTGCCCAAAGCAGAAGAAAATTCTAAGACTGACCTGATTGTGTACTGAAAGCTTCAAACCCAAGCACAGCTACAAACTAGAGCACTGCTGACTCTCTGTAGGAGCTGTGGGGTGGGGAGGGCTGAGATTCAGAGTTCATTTCTGTAATTCAAAGTTATTTCTACTCAAAAAATTCTTGCTTTTTTTTTTTTTTTTTTTTCCATCCCCAGTCCAAGTGGGCTGGCCTGGGTCCAGGAAACTGAAATGAGAAGTGGTTGCATCCACCAAATTTTCAAACTAGACTGAGTCTGAATGCAATTGAAATCCTGTTTCCCATACTCGTTTCTAGCTGCCTGATCAAATTCTTTCCTGTTGTGCTCTCACCTTCCACCTCTCATCCTTCCTTTTCACTCTTCAAAGCCCTGTCTGGGTGGCAGACAACAAAATGCTTTGATCTGGACTGTGAGCTGCCTGGGGGAGACAGGGGGAGAGAAGGGGCGAAGTGTCTCTTTCTTCCACCACTCCGAGGAAGGACAGTGCTGCAGCTGGGAGCTCCATGGGGCTGCTCGTGCTCTCCCACGCTGTACCAGTCCCACTCCTCCCTCTGCAGCCTCCAGGATTCTGCAGCAATCCAGGAGTCTGCTCTTCCAGTGCTTTGGAAACCATCATTGTAATTCATTTTAATGGCCCAGATTTTTCAAAGGCTGCAGCAGCAGCAGCAGTGATTATCACAGAAAGCCCAAGTCATGCACACAGATACCCACAGTGTCCATGAGATACATATTCCAGTGTTCTGCAGGCTCCACACAAACAGTGGCATTGCCTCTTTCCCAAACAAGACAGGGCATTCATTATAAATCTACTCTGTCGTGGTATTTTTTCAGTGCTTGGATAACTTACATTATCTACAGTGTAAGGAAGTATATTTATAATACAGAGATAACAAATCTGATAATGAGGATGTTGGTTTGAACCAGGACTGGGGAATATGAATACACTGGCTGGAGATCTGCAGAGGCAGAAGGTTCCTGACATCCTGGGCACTTTGTGCTCACCCTGTCCCAGCTGTGACTGAGAACCTGCCTGTGCTCTGCTCACTCTTTGGGGCACGTGGAGAAGCCTGATGAGCTTTTTCCTTCGGCTGCACCTTCCACTGAGAGAGGTCAAGCTCAGCTTTATTTGCTGTACGTGTCCCTTTCAGGGTGCTGCTTTGTTGAAGTGAAGCCCAAGGTGCTGCTGGAGTCACTCTGACAGTTTGTCCAAGCTCTGCAGCGCACCTGCTATTTTAAGCATTGATCCAGAGGAGAGCAGGGCTTTATGCTGGAAGCTGTACTTTTTGTATGCAGCTGTGGCTGAAGGTTGTCAGTGCCACAGAGGGGCAATCAGAAGGGTTAACTGATGGGAAGGTTTGTGTCATTCATAAGACGTTTTCTCTGAGGGAGGAAGAAGGTAACGCCATTTCCTCAGGGCTCCAGGCAGCTCAGGCAGGGAAGAGAGAAATCATGCTGAACATTTCATCACATTTTTCTGCTGTTATCTCCTATAACATTATCTAATCACATTTGAGCAGAGTGAAAAAGAAAAAGCCCTGTGTGAATAGATGTAGGGGGAAGCCTGCTTGCCTTGCTGAAGCAATTAGGAATATTGACTTCAATTATTTTAGTCATCTGAAGAAGGCAAGGAGGATTTGGTCGCTGTGCAATCTCTTGCTGAGTGAATGGATTTAAGATGCCTTGACTTTGCCTTTATAAAGCAAGAGAAGCAGGACATGCAGCCCTGCCTTGTGTGGGTGTGTGCTGTGCCAAGTTTCCCACCACGGGGCAGGTTAAAAGCAGTCACACAGGCAGGGGTGGGTCATTCAGCTGCAGGGTGGAGTACAGGTGGGATCAGTACATCCTTCAGCTATCACAGTTTGGAAGTTTTCAGGAGAGAAAGAGCTGGGTTCTGTTGTCTGCTCTTTTTCTGCACAGATGCCCTCCCTGGTAATGCCCTTTACACCCTGCTGAGGCACTTACTGCTGCAAAGATGAGTGACTGCAAGGTCTGCTGTGTAATCAGTGGTGTGTGTTGCTCAGCCCTGGTGGCTCTCTAAAGGTCATCTCTTAACTGGCAAGGATCAACACAGGGAGGAGGAGATCCTGCCATGAACTTGCTCCTGGCAGTGTCTGTAGATTATTTCTGAGTCTTGTTTTCCACCCTGCTGGGAAGTCTGTACCTGTGTGTCCAACAGGGAAACAGCACCAGCAGGTTTATTAAGAGGTTGGATTATCAAACAGTGCTGGATTATTAGACAATGTGGTCTGGAAGTCTTTAACTACTGAGATAGTAGGTGTGAATGAAAGTCCTGATGGTTATTATCAGTGGAAAGGTTAATTCTTTAATTGTTCCTCAACATGTGGTTGAAAATGAATAATAGCATCTACCTCCACTCCATATTGTCTTCTGGTAAAAAGTACTGCCCATAAATCACCTTTTGCAACATTGCATCTGCAGCCCAAACCCAACAACCCTGGGTGCTCTCAGCACCCAGCAACAGGAATGAAAGCCAAGTGTGTCCTGAATGTCCAGCACAGGCTCTGACTCCCTGCATGACCAGTGCAGGTGATGGGAAGTGGTTTTTGGAGCTCACTTACCTTCACTGGGAGGTCACTGTGCTCCCATCAGCTTGGTGAGGCCAAGTGATGCTGAATGAATTAGCTCCTCAGTAGAGCCTTTTGATATACTTACTTAAAAAAAACCTCAATTTGCTGGCTGAAATAAACCATAGACTGTAACTCTGCAATGAATTCAGTGCTTGGTTAAGGGGCTGGATTTCCAGCACAACAGACCCAGAACAAGAGGAACCTCAGTGAGACCTTCTCTGCATCATTCTGTCCACCAGCTTAGTGCTGCAGTGCCTTTGGTGAGAAGCAGGAGAACGGTGCAGGCTCCACATCCCTCTTGCTCTTGGCTCCTTGGCAGAGGCTGCCAACACAGATGCCAGCTGATGTCAGCTGAGGTGGTGGCTGCTCTCATTTGGACACCTGCTCACAAGGACCTGCACTGAGACCATCACGTGTCTCCTCCCCACTGACAGCTGTTTCAGCATCCTAACAACTCTCACTCACTACAGAGCTGGAAGGAAATCAAACTGCTGACCTACATGTAAAAGTCTCACATCCCACTAATACATAAAACGCTCCACCTCCTCTGAATTAAAATGGAATTAAATTTAAAAAAAAAAAAAAAGTCTGTAAGTGAAAATCCTAATTAAAAATAAACACACCTTCTGGCACGAAAAAATTATTTTCCCCCTTCAAGAGTTGACTCACATGAGCCAGTTTTATTTTATTAAAGTATACTACAATTAAATTAACAGGGGAATAATTAACCTAATTTCCCCCATCACTTAAAATAAAAGAAGGAAGAGAAGAAATGTTCCCCAGAAAAAATCCTTTATATTGCATAGATCTCTAGTAAAAGAAAAACAACTCCCACTCTAGCCAAGGAGACTATCTAGATACAATAAGGGGATGTTATGAATTATCAAAAGGCTCAGGAGCAATTTGAATCTGATCTTGCTACCTAATTAGTTTTATTATTTCCTTATGTCAAAGCATGTCCCTGAGTTTCTTGCATCATTTCTTGAGGAGATTTTAATTGTACAAAACCTGCAGAAGATGAAGTTCCTGGCCCATGGTGCTTTGCTGGGATCAGAGAGCTCGTTGAATGAAGGTTTGAGATTTAAACACAACGAGCGCCCTCATCCCTTCTCTCCTCCCCAGAGAGTTAAAAACAAAACAAAAAGGAGTGTGCATCTTTCCTTCACCTGGGGGTGAACTTAACACACTCAAAATGCTTATTTACACTCGCACTAACATCTTTTAAAAAATTAATGTAGCATAGAGAAATCTCTGCTGGAACAGCTTCTCCAGACAGCCCTCGTGTCCGAGGCATCGCAGGCATCGCGTCCCACCATCTGTTCCTTTTGCTGCCACAGGGGCACAGCCAGAATGGATCACTTGGAGGGTGTTCATGCCTTTTAAGACTCTACAGGCATAACCAAGCCAGGTTAATGGAGTGATCTATCTGGTGAGGAGGGCAGCACATGCAGAGCAATAAAACAAAGGGCAGCACGTACATCAGAGCGTGTTTGCAGAGCTGTGTGTGTGTCCTGTTTGCCAGGATTCACAGAAATTCTTTTCTACATCTTGGATATGTGAACTTTTCCTTTGAATTCCGAGCCCTGTTTAAGATGTCTTTCATTTTTACAAATGTCTGAAGTTAAAGTTAGAGGGAGCCAAACACTGCTGTCCTCACTCTGCGAGTATTTTCAGTGCTACCAGAGAGAACTGGAGCTGCAGAATTTGGCACATGCAGATTAATTCACGAATACCTGCTGCAAACCCTCAAAAAGCAAAATAAGACCAAGTTTTGTGGCATTCAAAAATGATTTAGGCATCTAAACTCATAAAGTTTCTTTTTTTTTTTGAACTGAAATATAAGAAAATGTGCCAAACTAAGTCAACAATCTAAAAATGAACATTGTTGAGATCAAGCGTTTAAGATCATCAAGGCAGCCTTTCAAATAAAAGCTGCCAGGAATCAAACTAAACTAAAAAGAGATAACAGCTCCTCTGTGAATCAGAGCAAACACTGCAGAATTACCAGGGATGTTTTTCTTACCAAAATGTCTTCAGAAAGAGGAAAAAAAAAAAAAAAAGACTCAACACCTTTAGGATTGTATTGAGACTTTGGCCTCTGGCAAGGTCCTCATGAGGACCTCTCAGGTTTTGCATGAAAAACATCCTTTTGGGAATCTGATAAAATGAGATTTCATGTGACTCTGGGCCTACAGGACTTCAAACAAAGTTTAAAGCCTCTGAAGCTTTTTGTCATGGGTTCTGAAACGAATTCACATCTGGAAGCCATTATTAGATGTACACCCAGTTGCTTTTTGCACTATGTTTCAGCTTCCTCTGCATGGGAATATCTTTTTTCAGAGTACTGTTTGAGAAGTAAGTAGGACATGTGGTGTTAAAGACACTGACTTTGTTGTAAATACTATGGAAAATCAGGGACACGTGAAAAAGAGATCATTTACACAGAACACAGCTTGTTTCACCATGCAGTTTTTAAGATGTGATTATTTACTCAGCATTAACGATTTTGGCTATAGTTTTGAGCAAGACAGCACAAAGAAGAGGAGCAGTGGAGACATGAACCAGCAGGAAATGATGTGCTGGGTCTGCTCTGCTGCCCCCTCATCCTCTGTGCTCTCACCCAAGCACTGGGGTGGGTGAGAAGGGAGCAGCTGACTGGACCCTTCACATTCCGTGTGTGCAGCTTTAGACAGCTCATACCAGAGAATCAGGGCAGGGAAGGTGAGTCACAAACCCAGATAAAACTTGTGCATCCTACTTTGCAACCCAAGGGCCTCCGTGTTTTGGGACACACTGTTTAAAAGAATTAATGAGTCCTTACAGAAAATAAAGTTGCATCTGCTCTCTGATGAACATGACCTCTTTTGAGGCTGTGATGTGAATCCTTCCCCTCCCTGGTGGGTAAATGACATCAAAATCAGTCACGTTGGCTTAACCCACAGAGACTAAATGTCCTCTAAACTGTTCACTTTCTTCCTTTCTTGGGAATAAAAAAAAAAGGCATCAAAGGAAGTAATGATGGTGTTATTAAATACCTGGGACACAACACATTTACGGTTTTCCAGATCATTTAACTCTTCCACTTCCATGGCTCAGGTGTGGATGTTTTAATTATTTTTTTTTCTCTCATAGAAACTGTTAGCAGGAAATTGCAAAGTAAAATTTAAGTGAGTTTCTCCCAACACTGAAATAATTCTCTGCACTTGTATTGCCACACTTTTGGCTTATCCTGCTGACCTTGGGTCAGAAAATGCTTGGCCATAAAGCTGGTGGGCAAGGATACGCCACAGTCCAACCCCAAGGAGTGATTTGGATGCAGCCATGCTGGCTTGGAGGGTCATGGAATTTAACTGTACAGGCACAAATTAAGCCATGTTAGTCCCTGAGCAGTGTTTCATTCACTGGTATAGAGGTCACCTCCATGGCCTTCAAAGGGATTTTCCTGATTAGCTTGTGAAGGCCATTCTGCCTCTAACTGCCTGTTCTCAGAGCAGTTTGGGCCAGAGGGGGAACAGAAGGACTGCAGCTCCTTCAGAAAATGGAATTTTTTACTTGCAGGATCAGGTCTCCTGAGTGCCTGCTGACTCCCTGGCACCTGCCTGACACGACACCGCAGCGCTAAGAGCTGAGCAGGTTGGGAAGTGTCCCCACCCCTCAACGTTCAACAAGGAAAGGGCTTTTCTTACTGCCTTGCGCCGTCTCCGAGCTCGTGGGTTTGATGACCCGGTTGGCATCCTCGTGGAGAGCACCAAACCAGTCCTTTAGCCTTGAAGCCAGGCTCCTCAGTTCCTTGTCTGTGCAAGCTGGAAAGAAGAACAAAGCACCAGACTGAGTCAGGGAAAAAAACCCAAACACCTTTCCCCGGAGGGTCCATTAGAAAAGTCGTGTTTGTGGCTGCAAAGTTCTCCTCGTTAAGAGCTCTGAAGGGAAAGAAAAAAGATGCAAGTTCAAAAGAAAATGTAAGTCATCCTGAATTATAAGTTGTACTCAAGTACTTCCTCCAAAGCTGACATGATTGGTGATGGAAGAAGCGCCACGCAGAGCTCCCCACCGGTCGGAAATCAGAGCTGTGCGACTGTTTAACTTCAATGTTTTCACCTTTTAGGATTTCAGAGAAAAATGTCAGTCAAACAGATGGGGAAGAGGGCCATGCTTGCCTAGACATGCTACTCTTGAACAAGATGCTGGGAGTAATTTATAGCCCCGTTTGGCTTAGTGTAAGGCTATTATCACAGTAATAGGAAATATATATACTTATTTATATACGGAAAAAATTGTCATGTTGCTCCAGTTCTACTGCAAGTGAGGCTCTGCCACCTCTGAAGGTTGTCAATTCCATTTTGTTAGCGAGGTAAAACATTTATTTTCTTATAAATTTTTACTGAGAAATATCTAATTTTTATTTTTTTTTCCACCAGAAATTTCTGCCAAGAGATTAACATCCAGCTGAAGCAAATATTTTTAAGGGAGAAAGCTGCATTAGTCACCAGTTTCTGCCAGAAAAAATATTCTTGTTTCTGTATCATGTTTGGTGCTTAAAATTCACATGCTCAGGCAATTTTATTATTCCTGCTGCGCACTCATTCTACATTTTAAATGGCATTTCTTGGAATCCAGAGGAAGATTTTATGCTGTAGAGGCAGACATCCTTCACAGGCACAATATGTCTTCTCCATCTCACTGCACATTGTAATACTCCTCCTTCCACCTTATTGAAGAACAATTGAGCCCCACAGCTCTCCCAAGTTAAACTCACAGCTCCAGTTCCTGCAAGGAACTTGCAGAGATCTGGCTGTGCTGAGCCTTTGTTTGTTCTCCCACTTTATTCTGGGACAGGAATAAAGCTAAAAATAGAAATTATGGCCTTTTCCTAAGTGGAAACTATTTTAGCCTTTGAGAGGGGAGAAGAAGAAAGATTTCCCCCTTTTTTTTTTTTTTTCTGTAATGATGGGAAAATTTGATCAATTTTCCTACTGAAGATAAAAACCTGAAGATCACTGTGCCTCTTTACTGAGTGCAGGTATGGAAAAATCAGGCCTTAAAGAAAAAAACCCCAACAATAATGGAAAATAAATGAAAGACAATGCAATACTAACTCTAAAGTGGCTTTTACCTTAATGAAAAACTTTACCACTTTATTTTCTCACTAAAATTAATATTATGTTTTACTCATTGTAAACTCTCTCATCTTTGAAAGTTAAAAGCAAAGCCAAGATAGGATTTTTGAGCCCACCATGCCATTTCTCCTATAGAACACCTCGTATTGCTCTTTTTTCCTCGGCTATTACTCACAAACAGTCTTTTATCAGAGAAAAATCACAGCAGAAGCAATAGCAGAACAAATTCCATCATCCTGCCTGTAACGAGGCCCCATCAGGAGATGTCTGAAGGGGGGGAAGGTACGAAGAAAACTAATTTTATCCTTGCTAAATATTCAGCAACGAACTAGGTCTAGACAGGCACAAATGATTTCTTATTTTATGAATTTAGATCCAAAAAGATAGAGAAATTTCCACCGTACATTTGGTAATTTCAGCAGGAGCTGGGCACTTAAATACATGTTAGTAGTGATGCAGATGCTTCTTTTATGATGCTGTTCCTGCATTCCCTAATGAACTCTCAGCAACTGGTTCTCATCAGGCATAATTTTTGTCAAAATATTATCAGGCCACTGCGGCCCCACGAGAGACCCTAAAAGCCTTCTTTTCAATAACCTGTCTCGCAAATGTTCCCTGAGGAGTGCACTGATAATAATTCATCTTTCCCAACTAAAAGCAGGCAGAATCTTTTCTTTCCTTCCGCCTTGTCCTTCAAGAATCAGTTTTGCAAAAGAAATGAAGTGCACAAGTGTTGTTTAGCCAATACCTCGTGCCCCTGACAGGTTATCCACGTGTTCAGAGTGTTTCCCAAGTGCATCTGCAGTCAACCTGCACACACAAACACAGCTTTGACTCCTGATTGTGTCAGGTGGGTGGAAAAAAAAAATAAAAAAAATAAAGAGGATTCATTTGTCCAAGAAATGAGTAATGTAATTTTATTGTGCAAGCCTGATACTTTTTTACTGTGGCCTGTGTCACCTTTAGGAAGCCCAGGCTGGAACTGTGGACCACAAGGATCCATTCCCGTGCCTTCCTGACCCCTTGTCATGCCTCGTGGACAGGTACACTGAGCTTCACAGGCAATCAAGGCCCAGAGAAAAAGAAAATAACAAAGAAAACACCCTCTAAATCCACTTTCCTTGTTCAGACTTGGGTGTTTCCAAAAGCCAATCCTAGAGACCACAGCCACCCCCAGCTCTGATGGATCTGGCATTTGCTCCCAAACTCACAGTGTGAGGGAAGCTCCTGCTCCACCTCCCCCAGCCTCAGCACCCTAACCCAGGGCCAGAATAAGGGCTCTAAAATAAATCCCACAAAGTGGACATTTGCTGTAAACTGCATTGACTGAGGTAAGTGGAATCTGGGCTTTTAAATTGCAACAGAAACCAGGACTGAACGCACAGTGTAGGTGGGACAGAAGCAATTAATTAATGGTAAACAGAAGTAATTAATTAGTGGCAAATCTGACTTGAAACAACTCCTCTGTACAGTCCAACCACACAAACACAACAGTATCTGTAAAATGCCACTTGCAATGAATGGTTACATTTTTTTCCGTGCCTGTAACTAACCTTGTTGAGATTTTCCATGCCCATGGACATTCCTGCTTACACCAGTCCTCTGCCTTTACCCAACTGCTGCAATCCCTGAGCTGCATCAGCTGGGTTATACCCTGCAGCTGCTCAGACACAGGACCCCTGTATCCTGCTGTCATTCCCTAAAATTCCCTTGATTTTGATGGAGCCAGAACAGGCTTGGAGCCTCCTCTGTGCTGCATCTTCCTCAAGGACTGTCCCCCCCCCACTCCCTCTGAGAGCAGTCTCTGAGGGGGGACCCTGGATGATTTATTCCTCTGTTTTCACTGACCACAAACCCTGCAGATTTCCCTTGGAATTCAGTCTGAGGCACGACTTGACAGGGAGCCCAGAACTGGAGTTTTCTGCGCTCTGGATAGTTCTTTTGTGAATAACTGAGATACTCCTTAAGTATGCTGCTTAAAGATGATTCCACAGCGGATAGGATGTTGAGGTTCTCTCTTAGGACTGCAGTCTTTCTTCACAAGGATAAATGCTGTTTCATGAGTCAAACAGGAACCAACTCTGCTGTTAATATGGAGTGAATAATAAATTTCTGGACGAGACTTCAAAAATTTTATGCAAAGTTCAGTTAAATTTCTATTCGAGCATTTGATGCCCTCAATCTTACTTCCTCCTGCACATTAAAATAGAGGGAGCATTATTTTACATTTTCTTGTATTAAATTTCATTTTAATGCCACTATGCCTGGTAAAAAATATCCTGCCTCTCTGCCCAATGGAACTGCCTTCTATTTAATTTATTTGAACATTACCAGCAGGATATAATCACTCTGAATTTGTTTGTTTGGGACATTTAAAAGTGGATTGACATGCAGAAGGCACAAGTTTCCTACAGTATCAGGCCCAGCCTCCAGCTGTGTTCCAGGAACCAGAGCACTTCGTGTTTTATTTCTGGTGGTAGGGCCCATTAAGTTACATATCAAACAATTAGAAAGCACAGCTCTGAGGACCCCCAGATCTAAGACCCTCATCTATAAATTTACAGTGGCATAAGTTTTAAAGCACTTTTAAGAACACTCCTCATAAAAGATGCAGTGCAAATGTACCTCTTAACTATTAATAGAAGTTTCAAATCACATTCCTCAGACGACAAGAACAGGGCTGTAGGAGGAGTGGAAGTGATAATGGGTCTCTTGCTATTTGAAGATTTATAAGGAGAGAACACTGGGGTTGCAAACAATATGGACATTGACGTGAACTCGAAGCACTGATTAAAAAATCCAGGATGAAGAGAATCACCAAGGGAGGAACCTCTCCATAGTCCCTCTCTAACAACCGAAATCTGTCCTGTCAACTGTCAACAGCCCTTTAAAGCTATGACACAGACTGTTTCATAGTGCAAACATGTTGCAAAGAGGCATTTTCACTTTGGTGTGTGTCTTATCAAGATAAGAGACTCTGCCTTCAGGTCATTCCCTACACCTTTTAAAAAGAGAACAAGCCACAAGGCTTTTTGCTTGCTATTTTATCCATGTCACCAAAAGTTCTGCCTTAGCAGCCACGTGGCACCAGATCCCCGTGGAACAGGAACTCCTGGATCCCTCACTGCTCTTCCATGACACCCACGACTTCCCTGTGGGCAGCAGGTTGGGATGGTTGCTGCTCCAGTCAGGGATGGAGAGGCAGGATTAGAATATCCAGCTCTCCCACCTGATTCCAGAGCCAGTGCCCTGCACCTGCCATGGCAGCAGGACCAGGAACAGAGGCAGAACCTGTCCCTTCTCTGAGCCATGGAGGATCTGTGGGCCGCTGGATCCAACCCACACCCTCACATCTGAACCTGCAGATGTGAGGAATTATCCCGCAGATCTGATTTATTAGCGAGCACTGAAAGTGTAGATTTATTCCCAAGGGTGAGGGAATTGGTCCGGCAGTTATTTATTCCTAACAAACTGGAAGCACTTTTGCTAAATACCTATTTTCACTAAGCAGAAAACATTAATCTGACCTAATGGAAAGCCATTAGCTTGCTCTAAAGGCTCAGGTTTTTATAGGCCTGCTTCTGTTATGGACTTTTTCAGCTCTACAGACACTATATACATAGGTGGTGAAAATTAGCAGGATAATATTTCATTTCACTCTTTCAGATAGGGACTTCCAATAGTACTTGCTGATAGAAACAAACACTAAAACTGAACTTACATGTAGATGTATAAGATTAAATCAATACTGAGTCACATCCCGTTTTTATTCCAGCCTAGCAAAGCAATATTGTAAAATCTTCATCCACCAACAAAACAGCAGAAGAAGCCTTGTAACTCCTGTTGCAGTGAACTCTAAACAAAACTCAGGAGTACATTACTGCAGTACTGGATTAGTGTCTCACTTGCTGCCAGAATGTTCTGGCACTGTGTGGCAAGCAAGAAGTCCATATTGTCCAGATAAAAGCTACAGTGATACATTACAGTATTTCCCACCAAGCAAACCATGCACACAGATCCACAGTATGTGTGTAACAGCTTTTATATCATTTGACTTCCCTCTCGTCTCTCTATCATCTGTCTCTTGCCTTCTTGCTGCTATTGTCATTATTCTAATAATAATTCTTACAAATAGTGCTGAATTGCTACCAACTACATTACCACAGACTGGTTTTTTTTTTAATTCTTATTATTGCTATATAAATAGGCTAAATAGTCTCTTAGGCAGAGACTGAGGACCAGATTCCCTATTCCCTGAATGCCCAAGTGGAGTCCTGTGAACACTTCCTGAGAGCTGGGATAGCTTTAACTTTTCTCTAGAGGAAAGGAAATTGCAAATGCATATATAAAAATGCAAATAATAATAATTAAACAACAAAAAAAGTAAAGAGTAGAAGCTTTAAAAAGCCCACATATTTAGTTATTCAGGTTAGTGTCCTTTCCATCCAAATTAAATCTGCCATGACAGAATTCAGCTTAGGAACATGCCACTAGTTTTTGAATCACCTGCTTAAAGGTGCAAATGTCCTGCCATGAAGCAGAACCAAGGGATTGTGGTTGAGGTGACCGACCACATAATGAAAATAAGAAGTGGAAAACTTTGCGAGAGAGCCCATCTCAATCCAAGGGCTGAAACTTCAGCCTTGGTATTCCCTGAGCAACAAGAGGGAGTGGATGCATTAGTGGGATATAGTTTGGTGCTCAGCTCACAAGCAGAAACCAGCTGTTGGTATAATTATGTTACCAGTTCTAATTGGGATGATGTTACCATGTACTGGTAGCACATGTTTGTGGTAACAAGTGGGCCAGGCATTTGTCCTGTGAGTCTGGAGGGCAAGACAATTTAGTTTTGATTTAAATGCAATATAGCACGAACTTACATGACATTGCCCAATTCCTCCAGGTACAAATAGGACAGAAGTTATTTCAGCAATTCAAAAAGGAAAAAAAAACCCTCTCATTTTTGTATTTTTTGAAGACTAACACAACAAAATTACATGGTAAAACATGTACTTAAGAACAACGTAATAACAATTCTTAAAAAAGTTTGACATAAATGTCTCATAGCATGGCGGTTGACAGGAGATAACAGTCATCCTTTGTACTATATTTTATATTATTCTTTACAATTTATATTATTCTTTACATTCTATATACCCCGCAAGAAGAAAATGCAGCAATTTCAACCACCCTTCCTCTGACAAACGTCACTGCATTCACTTTCTCTCTTGTAGGTAAGTCAACAACTCCTTTCACCCTTCTGTAACTGTGTCCACATGAGTGTGGATTATCCAAGCAGGCTTTAAGGATTAAGTTAAAAAAATTGTAGCATCTTTCAGGCTAAAGTGGGGGGGTGGGTCTGCTCCCGGTCATGCAAAATAACATTCAAAACAGCTCTGCTGCAGGAGCTGATTTGAAACTAAGCACCAAGATGAACTCAAAGCTGAGCTAACCTTCCACTTCCAATCACACACAGATGCAGATAAACAGACACACACCTCTGTACGACTTGTAGATGACTCCCCAGTGTTTTATAGGTGATATTTTGGTGATGCGACTCCGGGGATAATTACCTTCACAATTATTTCACTGCTCGTGGCTGGAAGGAGTAATGCTCTCATTTGCTCTTCTCATTGAGGCCTCAGGCAACTTCTTCCAACAATAAGAAGTGAGGTATTATGCCGATAATTTCACGAAGTAGAAAGGAATGGATTGTTTACTATCACTCTAAGGAAAGGTTCTGCATTCCAAACAGGCCTTACTGGTTCAATCACTGCACAACTTCCATCTCAAATCCTTCCTATAGTCACCAACGTTCCATGACAAAATCCTGCATGGATATATTTGTCTTGCTGCATTTTTGGCATTCCCTGGCTATTCTTCCCCAGGGTTGACACCTTTGCCGATAACCACCTCTGATCCTTCTGTCACTTGTTTTTTGCCTTGTCTTATAAATAGGGCAGCAGATGCCAAGATCCTGCAGTTCAGACTTGCAGGGGCAGCTGAGTTATTGGGAAGACAAAACAGGCTTTGATCTGAAGCTTCTTTAAAACGGTACATTTAAACCCCAAAGCTCAGCCAGACCTGTGCAAGCAAAGATTGAGAGCTGCAAAGCTCCCTCGTTGATGCTGCAGGCAAAGTGTGCATCTGCTTTCATGGCACTTAATGCTGGTTCCTTTTGTGCTCACATTAATTGTGCAAACCCTGCAAAGTTCATCTTTGCCAGGTGATTAGGAAGCCTGGAGTTTTATGTTAAATATATCCCAGCCATAAGATCATGGGGGACTGTCAAGCTGAGCTGCTTGTGGGAGCAACATCCCTTGTGCCATTGCGGCCACATCAGATACTAATTAAAATATTATCTCCTGCATGATTCTTAGCCTACCAAAATTCACTTGCCAGCTGATGCTCTCATTCACATTCTGTCATATCACCTGAAGGGTGAAATAGAGAAAGTGACATCAACTGAAAACTAAAGCAGAGCAAACAAAAATGTCTGCCTGAGTGGACTTTTCCAGCAGTTCATGCAGTTCTCTGGATGAAAAAAGGCTTTACAGAGTCATCATGTCCTCTCTTGCCTGCCTTCCTTCCTTCCTTTCTCCCTTTCCCTTCCTTTCTCTCTGTTTTTACACTCTGAGCAGATGTCCTTGACTTGGCACCCAGTGTCTTCTGCACCATTCTCAGAGAAGACATTCCAGTTGGATTTAGCCTTGGCTTGTGGAGCATTGGCTGGTCCTTGCAGGAGGAGATGATTTCTCAGGAAAAAATGAACACTGGTTTGAGTTTAAAGCAGTGCTAAAAAAGCAGCTCACAGCCCATGGGAGGTTTTCACAGATACCTGACTTTGCTGCCAACAGCTCAGCAGATAATGCACTCTAAGGCATTGGGAATAATAAATAAGCAAAGCTGGAAGAATAGTTAAGAACACAAACAAAACTCACTGGGGTTAAAATGAGGGAACTGAGGGACAGTTATTTTTAGACAAGCAGTATCACAGTGTCTATATTTGAGTATTAAATGGAACTGTTTCCTACAGACCTTCCAAAGCCATAGCTGCAAATGTGAAGAACAACCTGCTGAACTTCTCCACATCCAAGAGGTTGTTTTGCTCCACTTGCCGAGCAGAGAGAAATTTTAGATTGTGATATTCAGTAAAAATGTTCTGAGTTACAGTAATTGGAAATAACTTGAGCTGTTGATGCTAAGGGCAGCTGCCACCTTCCATAATGGAAATGGCCTTGAGCTGGATAGAGCAAAACTCAGGAAGTAAAATAAGTAATTTGACAGCATTTAAGAAGAAATGGGCAGATCTATTTATGTTCAATTGGAGCAGGAAAGCAACAGCCAAGAATATAAATGAAAAGATTATACACAGGGAAAAATAAAAGCACAAGATGATTTCACAGAATGCCTATGGAGAAGCATAAGCACATGCAACACTTCTCCAAAAGAAGTTGAAAATATGGTTATATATGTAATGAGCTGTAAGAGATCTCTAATTTTTACAGTTCCTTGTGCAATCACAGATGGATCTAAACTGAATTAGGGAAAAAAATGCACTGGCAGTAGATAATTTTTGTAAAGTGTCATAGTAAACAGAGATATTTATTATTATTTGATCATATTATTTTAAAATATATGAAGCTTTGGTGTTTCATAGGATAAAGCTGCTACTTTTACACAATTCTGTTCTTTTGACACTGCTCCATCTCTTTAAGTTTGTTCAAATCTAAAATTAATGAGCTCTCAGCTGGTTATTGGGGTTTTTTTTTGGTGCTGTTTTAATGAGAAAAGGTATTATTTTTATCGGCAGCAAGATCCAAATGCCAGCGTGTGCTGGAGAAGCTTATTCTGGAGGTAAGGTCTGGGCTATCCACCCTCATGGTAAATGATCACAGCAGCTACCTGAGGAAAGCAAGCACAGAACATTGCACAGAAATGCAAAGGATATGTGGGTCTGGCACAGGGTATTTCCAGAGGGACACTATGACTGATCTGCTCTCCCACAGGAGAAAAAAAATCACCCCACATTCTTCTCACAGTCCCTGCTGGGATTTCAGATACTGCCTGAAAGCTGCAAGAGGGAGCCAGGAATTCATTAGAAAGACTCCTTCTTCCAGGAACTGGTACTCCATGAAACAGAAAAAAGGGGGAAACTATTGAGTAGGTTCACTTAATTTTTACCAGAACCCACCATCTTTATTCTCCTCCTCAGGGACCCTTGAAAAGTGACAGATAAATCCAATTTGCCCATGCATGAGCAGGATGGAGAGGGAGATACTCGTGAGTCAGCATATGCCAGCAGAAACTGTTTTTCCCCCTCATTAACTTTTTTGCACATCAGTTGGTTTTTATTTTATACTCTGTATATCCTTGTGCTTATTTTCCATGTTCCCTACTGAATGTCATCACAAGTGATACCACCAGGGCTTCATTAATGTAAAATGTTGTCATGTGGTGAATTATTCTTAAATGAGCAAACACAGGCAACCCTAGAAGAGAAAATGAGGAGTTGTTGGACAGCGTGGGGCCGGGAGCATTTGAAGAAGTCCCACGGGAATTCCTCCAGCAAATTGTTGGGAAAACTGATTGAAATTCAATAAGAAAGTGCAAATGAGACAACATAGCTCCCCTGTGGATTGCAAAGATCCCCTGACAAGAAATCAGAACTATTTCTGCACTGCTGCACCTTCCAAATCCAGAAGTGCACAAAACCCAGGAGGAAATACAGCACAGCAACACAGCACTCAGGGCAACAGGGAACAGCCAAGGGATGGAGTAATCTTGGGAAGATTACTGAGAACCAGATTTGAATGGATTTATGGCCAGAATAGGATTTTACTGGAACCATTTGCACACTGAGTTTTGTGTCTTCAGGGATATGGTTTATTGAAATGTCCCTATTTTTTAAAAAATATTTGTACTATTAAAATATTTAACATCTGAAATTAAGAAAGAAGAGGCAGTAAGTGAGATGAAAACTATCCTGTGGCATTGTGAAAACCACAAGCTGAGCAATGGGTGTATTGTAGAGTAATTGTAAGCCTTTGTAGCAGCAATTAGTATCATCTTCCCAAAGCACAGGCAAGTCTGGGAGGGGGAAAAAAATGCAAAGAGAAGGAGAAAAGGCTGCCTGGAAAGGCCTTTGCCAGGCATAGATGCTGTCCTGCTGATGGCTTGGGCCAAAGTGAAAACAATCTGAACCTCATTTAAAATCTGGCTGTTCTGGAGCAAATTAAATCCCTAGAGTTGTACCTGCTGAAAGAACAGAGGAGGAAAGAGAAATGTTCAGAACATTCAGACCACACTATTAAAATTAGACTGTGGACCTGACTGTGGCTTTTCCAAGGGTCTGAATTGACTTGGATAACTAAAAGTTGAGTCTGATTTCTCCAGGTGTCATACACTGAAAGACTTTTGGAATATATTATTCAGTCTCCCTCCAAAAGTTGCCTTGTGCCTTTTACATGCCTTTTACTCCTTTGATGCTCCCTAAGGATGCAGGGATACAATTTCACACTCTGGCCCTTTTAATGTTTTGATTTTTAATTCACTATAGAGCTGGAATATGCTTTTCCCATTCTGACACAAGTTCCTGGACATTAAAGCATCTGTAGGTTACAGGCCTTTAGTACAATATTTACCATCCCTGTCACCGTCAGGAAAAGCAGTTCCCATAAAAGGAACAAAGTCCCATTTTTTTATTGTGAGCTCATGACCACAGGCTGTTTTATGTGTGTCTCACTGCAAAAGGATGAAAAATAATTTCCCACTACGTTTGCTATGACTGATCATAGAAATGCCCTTCTAATGTTGAGAAAATCCTAGAGAAGAAGTCGCTTGGAATTTTTTTCTTTTCCCCTGCCTGAAACCTTTACTGACAGCAAAAAGTGACTGGATTTAAGTATCTCTGTAACAACAGGTGAAGGACACACACATTCACTCTCTTGCATAGCAGGCAGACTCACAGAGTGTTTTACTTTATCCCCATAAAGTAATAATGCAAGAGGAGCCTCCTTTAGTTGTCATAAATGCAGCCAGTACAGAGAAAAAAAATCACCCTTGGATTCATATCCACCTGTCTGTACAAAGCACTGCTGAAAGCCCAATTATTTTGATGGATACTGAGGGGAGCCAAAAAAATAAGGACTTATGTAAATTACAATGAAAGAACTCAATGTATTTCTAAAGGCATCTCAGGAATTTACAGTAAATAATGCTTTCAAAGGAAATGGTAATCTTTCTGCATTGAAAGCTTCTGATCTTACCATCTTTACTTCAGATCATATTAGTACTGTGCATCATTACAAGAATGTGTTCTTTGAAGCATGTGCACTCTATCTTCCTTCTATTCATCATAAATACTCCCTCTCTGAAAGCACACTTTGCCACTGTGCACACATCTTTCTTTCTAAGATTTAATTCATTTCCTGAAGAAACGTCACGCAAAAAATCAATCTTGGCAGCACAAGTTCACAAGGCCTGATTCGTTTAACAGATGATTTATTGACAGCAGCCAGATAGAAAATAAGGAAATGTTCTCAGTAAGAGCAACATTACATGTTCCCAGCTGTGTATATAGAGGTGGTATGTACAGAGGATGGAAATGTTCCTTCAGGGACAAGTGATACATTGCAAGAGGGAAAAAGAGAACCTGCCAGCTTCTATTCCAGTTCCCTCTTTTTACTCTCAGTTCATGTTACTGCATAAATCCTGACCTTTGCTGTTGTTGGTTTCACTGAAACACAGCAGCCTTTTAGAAAGAGATTTAAGAAAATGAGTGTCCTGTTACGATTGGTGTCCAAACATAAATCAGCACCTCAGAGAAAATTTCAACCAAACTTCAGAGAACGTTCAACCAAACTGCATAGATAGGAGCAGACCACAACTGAGTGTAGCAGTTAATGGTTTGATAGCTAATCTGGAAGTGTTTATCTAAGTAGTGTCCCATGTGAGGATTAAACACTTCTCTTCCTTCTCTCTTTCCTTTCTGTCCCTTTTTCACACAGTGCCAAAGAAAGGAATTTTGCAGCTCTCCAGCTTGAATACACCTTGGATTTCTTCATATTCTCATCTTATTTTCTACATAACAAGACATGGAGAAAAGAACCGACTAACTCCCTGCACCATCCATTTACCTATTCCACAAGAATGGTGGGATCTTGGAGTGTCTCATAAAAATAAAGAAGATTTCCCCTGAGCTGTCTCATCCTCTCCTATTCATCACCACCAGAGTGATCGAATGTGACCTTCACCAGGATAACTACTTTGGTGTCCCCAAGTCAGGTGTTAAATCATGCAAATTTTACTTCAGTGGCTCTTGGAAAAGAGTCCAAGCCCTCATGTCAGATGCTCATGCTGCTGAAGCACCTGCACACACCCTGGGCAGGGAACTCCTGGTCCCAGCACTGTGAAACATCACTGGGTTGAATTTGAGAGCAGACAACTCTGAGCACAGCCTGCCCCACCAGTGTGGTCCCCTGGAGATCTGAGACTTTGCCAAACTTCTACATCCCAGCACTGCACAGAGGAGAAGTTGGTATCTCTAACTAACCCATCATGCCAAACGCTAGACAAACATGGGGAAAAAATTGCTCATGCATGAAAGACTGCACGCTCAGGTTTTCTTTTGGAAAAAGGAAAACAAATCCTTCATCCTTCCTGCTGACGAATAGCAGGAGGGGAAATTATTTCTGCAGATTTCTGAAGTGCAAAAAGTGAGGAACATTTGACATGCTTCATTAAACAGGCAAAAATAGACAACATTTTGAAAACAGAATTGAATAAGATATAATATATCCACAGGACTCCACAGAAAAAGGAAGGAAAGATTAAAATCTGTTCCCAGCAAGATAATTTAAACCCAGAGTGATACATTCCCTCCCTAGTAATCAGTCTGCAAATAGGATGATTTAACCGAGACCCTCAAAATCTCTGTAACAGAAACGCAGAAAAACTTGATTAATTCAATTGTACTATATTGCACTGTCAAAATTATAAAGTGAAAATCTTAACTGAACCTACAAGGTCTTTTTGCCGTGCAACAGAATCCAGAAGTAATTAAAAAGAATCCCAAGCACCAACACTTCACGGAAACAAGTCTATATATTTTCCTGTGCCAGAGGAGCTGTGAGTGTGAAACCCAGCAGACAGGGACTCTCCACTGGTGCATTTACAGCCAGCAGTCACAAGGCAGCAGCACAAAGCATCAGTCCAGAGGATTTCCTTAAGATCCTGCGGAGGTGGAGGTGATGATGTGTCATCAAGAACAGCGCTCCAAGTGTGGAGCCAACACGATCCCCTGCAATTCAAGTGCTCGGTGGGGAGTGAGTTGAGTGCTGGGGTGGCCTGGGCCAAGCTCTGTGAGCCCACCAGTAAAAGCCCAGTTAAAGGACAGCCCTTTTTTTGGATTTGCTGCAGACATGAGAGACGTGTTAAGTGACCTGACATCAGGGCACAACGACACCAGGGAGGGCAGAAGGTCTAGCAGGGTCGTGGAGGGAATCCTTATATCTGCTGGTGTCTCACAGCTTACAAATTGGCTGCTCAGCTCCTGAGCCGACCTGCTTTCGAACAAGAAATGATTATTTTCTCCTTTCAGTACCCTCTCTATGCACTTTTTTAAAAGGGAAAAGTATATCTATGAGTTCTCTACGTGTTACATTGTGTATACACTGTGGTGGGATATGTATGCATGTGCAGTAACTTGGAATTTTCAGGAGTAAATCTATATCCTAGGACATTAACGTAAAGGTCAGTAGGTCAACGAAGATGAATAAATTCGTTCTTTAGCTCCTGTAAGGGGTAGAGGCACTCACAGAGATGAACTGCCACCTGCAGCACAGTTGTAACTGAATATTCACAGATTTCTCAAGAGCGGGATTTTTTGGGCTATTGATCTGCCAATCACTTCTTCTGTCAGAGGAAATTCAGTTCTCCACATCTCACTGGGCCCTTCTCACCTAGCTGCTTTTGTGGGAGGTGTGTTTGTTGTACATCCTCATCTTTTGTGGGATCTCAGAATGAAAAATTCAAAAGCTGCCGTGTTGAATTCTAAAGATCATTATTCTACTTGTTTAGAAAATGACACCAGCTTTTCTCTCCCCTCGCTCCCACCATCAGTTCACTTTCAAACCGTTTGGTAGATTTGACTAAATTAAAAAGAAATGTATCTCTTGTAACTGGTGTTGCCTGGGCAAATGCTACAGATGTTCCCAATTATGGCATTGTCCCTGCCATCAGAATGCATTTGTAAAACTCTGTTGAATAAAAGCTCTCTAGCACAGGTACAACTGTGACTTCTTGCTTTAAGAATGTGAAATCATTCCTCATTACTTACCACAGCTACACCACAAATCCCAGTGATCTCCCCATTTTCTGGAAACTCCTCCCTCAGCTCCCTGTCCTGGGAGGGGCAGGGATCCTGCCTTGGATCCTGTCCCAAAGCACCACTAGGATTTCTTTTCCACTTTCTGCCCATCAGTGAAGCCAGATTCATTCATTTGCAATGGACCCTGCCCAGCTAACACTGATGCCAACTTCATTTCTTCAGCTCTCAGCTACTTTCAGTGCAGTTTTCTCCAGAATCCTGTACTCCCATGTTTTTCTGCCTGTCTTCCACCCATCCCATTCGTGCTCTCTGCAGCAATCTGGGAGGGGTGCTCTGTCCTCACCCTCTTTTTGTCCTCCACGAACACAAACTCACTCCAGTTTCTAAGACACGTGTGTGAAGGACTGATGGATTGACTTCTACCCATCACACTGAAATTTTTGTCTATATTTCAGACATCTCACAAATGCCAACTTGTCAGCCTAAGATCCCCATGGGCAGAACTGATCTCATTTTTCCTCTCTAGTGTTCAAATCCCTTCACTGGAGATCCTCTGTCACCTTTCAGTGACAGAGCCTTCCTTTCACCCCAGAGCCTTCCCTGGGACCATCCCAAAATTAGCTCCGCTTAAATTTTGTGCAAAGTCAGTAAATGGTGCTTTAAAACATTGGCATTTCCAACCCATTATCCCACATAAGCAGCTTTTATCAGTTCTACTCCTGCCTATTTTCGTGCCCTTTCCTCTGGCCTCACTGAGTCCCACCATCTTCTCTTCGTGTCCTTCCAAAAAGCTCCTGCAAAGACAATTTTGCAAAGATAACACAGCCTGGCTCCTGGTGCTGATCATGCCATCCTCTGCTGTCTGCATTTTCCCACTGGCCTCCCAGTCCCCACAGCAGAGCACAGAAGTTGTAAGACTCTGTTTCCAGACCCTTTACAGGTTCTCTTTCACTTCTAATCACGCCTGTACTGAGCCATCACCGACTTCTCCCTGTTAACCATGACAGCCTTTGTTACCCAGTTGCTAAACTTTAAAACAAGTACCTTCAGCTTTTCTTGTCACACCTGTCAGGGACTCTCTGTAAACACTTGCAGAGTCATGTTCAGATGCTTCTAAAACTCAGCTTTAACATGATGCCTACACAAAGCCAGACAAATGCACGATAATTCATCTCTGGGGTACCGACTGCAAGACTGCACATACTGCTGACCTGTGCTGTCACATTTTTAACTGGTATTACCAGTGTTGTTTCTTCCCTTTGCTTTATGTTTTGCAAAACTTTTTGCTTAGAAATCATCTTTCCCCCACCCCCCCCCCGCCCATTTCCATGAAATGGGCACGACAAATATCTGACTCTCTTATTAGCCAAGTAAGTAAATTGTGGAAAGAAAGGTATCTTAAAAAAGGATCTAACTGTATAACCTCTTCCAGATGCACAAAATGTATTCTGAAAAGGATAACAAGAAGAATGTAACAATTTGGCACTGTGCCAGGAAGAAGACCCACTAATTGGGATGGATGATGATAAAGAGAAAATCAAAAATTCATGGCGTGATTTAGTTCAATGTAAATCTGAAAAAAAACCAGAACATCACCCAGCAGTGTCAGGGAAATTATTCTATATTTGTTTAAGCGAGAGGCTGTACAGGATGCAGTTCAGCCATCTGTGCTTGGCCCATCTGTACTTTGAAAATACTGTAGGACTGTATTGCACCACTTCTGCTGTCAGACTTTGGAGATGTTACAAGACACGCCAAGGAGCGGGAATGGGAGATGACAGCGCATGGATTAAGATCTCTGCCTTAAATTGTCTTCTCTCCAGTCACTTACAGGTGCAATTCAAAACAGAATCACTAAGTCTTCCCAAGAACTCCTTGAAATTAGTTTCTCTTTCCTATATTTCACAGCCATTTCTACTCTTCCAATGGAAAGACAAACCACCACCATCAGTTAATTGTTGTATTTAAAAATGAAGTAAATAGTGCACTAAGCAACAGAACTAACAAAGCCTGCTTTGCTTCAGATTTGTTTCCCGTGTCCCAACACTTTTGAGCCCGTAGAACCCTCCAAAGCCACGTGTGCCAAAGCCTTTCCCAAACTCCTGTTAAAATATTTCCCTTCCCACAAAACTCAGTCTCCAGGGAGCAGCTGTGGGGGTTTTCCTGGTGCCTGCATGACTGGTGTCAGACCATGCAGCCTGGGGAACTGCTGAGCCTTCCCCTTGGGACCCTCCTTCCAGCCCATCTCTCAGTTTTGTCCCAGACCAGAGAGGAATCGTGGCCTCTGCTGCTCTGCTCGAGCTCATTTACAGGATCAACAGGTAGGAAAGGGAATTCAGCAAACAGCCTTTGTTAGAAATAGGTTGTTCCTGTCTGCAGGTTTATTTTAAAATTGGGGGGAAATCATGTTGAAGCCACTAAAGAATCAACGTTGAAGCCTTTTCCCTGCCCAGTGAGTGCTGTGAGGAAGCAGCACTGCTGCATTTGACAGGGGCAGCACGTGCAAAAGCACTTGCAGGTCTCTGCCACTGGATGTGATCCCCTTTCTCCCTGTACTTTCCTTGCCTCTTGGATACAACAAAGGCAGCTGCAATGAATTCATATCTCTGTAGTCAGAAGACACTGCAGTTAAGTGTCAGTGGGCTGATACAAAGCCTTACTAGCACAGAACTATAACTGTGCTGCAAAGAAAGCAGTAAAACCTACTTAGCCATGAATTAATACATAACGAACAACTGACAATAATTATTTCAATGGAGTGCTCCTGACCTGCTTCAACACTTCCTTCCTTTTCCTCTAATCATATTTTTTAGATAGCTTTGCACTTAACCACGGAGGCACTTAGTAGTTTGTATTTTCCATTAATTCTCTATATAATAGTAAGTATTGCTTCCCCCCGAGAGAGAAGTGTAAATGACTGGCTCTTTTTACTTTTTTAGTTTTTCATGATGAGAATGCAAAGCTTGTGACTTCAGGCTCAGCAGAGCTCGACACATCTCATGGACCTTTACTCTGATAAGGCTTTGCTACAGAATGAGGGAATTCAGTGAAGTGTGGTAGGCGTAATTAAAATTGTGTTATGCTGCTGATCCACAGGCAGATAAATTCTATAAGCATTAAATTGCATTGGTTTGTTAGAGAAAAAATTGGCTGCTCTTT
The DNA here is from genome assembly GCF_003031625.1 of Empidonax traillii. NCBI lineage: Eukaryota > Metazoa > Chordata > Aves > Passeriformes > Tyrannidae > Empidonax > Empidonax traillii. Next base: position 312,688 of record NW_020955546.1, on the reverse strand, counting down.
TCCTTGTAAAAAACAACATCAATTTGAAGACGGTGAAACTATAAATCTGAAATGAATTACAGCAGCTCACAAGTTTCTCAGAATAAACAGAGGTCTGTGCACTCCCCTACCAAGAGACTCGATGCTTTATGGAGAGTGCAGCGAACCAGGTTAATAACAATTACAAGCCAAAGGGATCTACATGCACAGATTGCTGACTGGTGGCATATTAATCTACTTTCTCCATCCCCAGTATAAACTTCTTAACAGAAAACACAGAGATTTTCTGGGAACAAAGGTCACAGGTTTAAATCAAAGCGTTCTGCATGTAATGTTTTTACGGGTCATTCACTGATACAAATCTGATTAGGTGAAAAATCAGCCTGGCATCAAATGTCACAACGTGGGGCAGATCTTCTGGTTCCTCTGAGTTGAAATAAAATCTCTGGCTGTTTTCTTTGTGTATTAATGGCAATATTTCATCATTGCTAAGAGTCTAATCACAATACGTTCTATGTGGAATATCATAAATCAGGAGCCCTATTTACTCGTTACCTGGACTTGTAAGTTCAAAGACATTGGCCTCTTTGGGAAAGTTATTCTTTTTCACATTTGTCAGCCTTCAAAAATCAGAGTAAAAAGTCACCTGTTACAATCTTGTCTAACAAAATATTAATGTGTACTCTCTCAGGGACAGCAGCAGTTACAGGGCTGTAGAGATAATGGGAAGAAACTAATGGAAATGACTTTACACATGCAAACAAATTCTTGAATTAAAATCAGATGAAAGGCAGATAAAATGGTAGCAGGTTTGAAGCTGAAGCCATGAAATAGGTTTTTAGTTAAGGGGCATGGCTTTGTTCTGAAAAGAACATCAGCTCATACTGGAGAGTATCCTTTGCAGGATTACCTGGGAATATTTATAATAAAGTGAATAATATTTATTATCTGCTCTTTTGCTCAAGTTTTTTATGTACTTAAGATGAAGGCAATGTACAAGGAAGGTCATATAAACAGAATGAAAGATGAAGAGCTGGAGTAGCTCACATGTAGATGAGAAGCAGATGGACATTTTCTATAGAGAATCATTTTCAAAATTCTTGTGCTGACGAGAAGAGAGGATCAAACAAATGGAAGTGGGGACAGGAAAAAGCCAATTTCTGTGTGCTCAGATAGTTGAAAAATTGGAAATTTTGGTGGCACATGACAGATTTCGACTGTGGGAACAGTGAAATTTTTGCCGGGTGGCTCTGGAGCTGGGACAGCAGCTGATGAGCTGGGAAAGAGGACAGAGCAGGATGCTGACACACAGAGCATCTGGGAGCCAGCCAGGGAGTGAGAGAAAGGGAAAAAAAGAGACTGAGATGCATTGGAAGACCGGAACACAGCTTAGGAAGGAGGATGGAATCAGAGGGATGAGGGGGCACAGACTTTCCCTCTGTTGCTGTTTCATTGCCATGCCACACATTGCCTCAAATCCTCTCATTTTCTTATTGATTTTCCAACTAAAATAATCAGTTACATCTTTATGTATAATGTCAATAGTTCTTGAGAGTTACCTGAAGTCCTTTAATTTAGACTCCCAAAGTTTCTGTGTCTTACAGAGAAAAGGAAAAAAGAAAATCAAAAGCTGAGACTTTTGATTTTTGTTACACCCAGGAATTACATTTTTCACTTCCAAAAGTGACTCAGGCAACTTTTTCTTCCTTTCACCCATAAATAGGTACTTACTGCTGAAATCTGAATGCCTACCTTGTCTTTTTCCATACTGTGAGTTTTTCATACAGGCAGCAAATCTCAGAGGAAGCTTCTATTCACTGTTAGCTGTTGCCATTTATTTGTCCTGTAGCAGATATCTGTCAGCTCCTTACGTATGTCATTTGTTACTGGGCTTTTAGAAATCTTTTCTGCAAATCTGTGTTTTCATTTTACCACACGTTCTCAGAATACTTGTAGAGTGTCAGGAAGGCTTATTTATGTATGAGGTTATTTATGGACAGGAAACAACACATCTGCTTCCTTCAAGGATGGTTCCACTTGCAGATGAACCCAATGCTACTTTCTCAAGGAAGTCACAGAAGATTACCAGAATAAGTGGTTAGAAAGTGCTTTAGGGAAAAGCATCTTGATACCTTGTTTAGAATTAGGTTACACTGATATTAATATTTTCCTTCTTATCTAGGTACCTATGAGACATCTGAAACACTAGTGAGCCATTTCTGGAAAAGAGTTTTCAACACTAATTTGAGAAGGATAAAGAAGGGATAAAATCCAGATCATTAGCAGTTTTAAGTCAGCAATTAGTTGCTTTGAACTCCACCCTACTCTACCAATCTGTTTTTCAAAACTGTTGACCACTAAAGTATCACACATACACCACAAGAAAAGCACTTTCACACTTGTGAAAGTTGTCTTGTGCTTATTCTGCTGAAGTTAATATCTTCCAGGGACAGATGAAAACACAGCTCTATCACTGCACTACCTGCCTGACTTGCCACTTGAAGCTCATCCAATTCTCCTTCCAGATCAGGTGCATTTTGTTCTCATCCACAGAATAAGGGGAGGGAAAGGCCAGCACTCAGCACCCCTTTCTCCCAGAAGGGAACAGAGTACAGAATAAGCAAGGCAGGAAATAAGAGCACACAAACAGTACAGGCCTGCACCCAAACTGCACACATTCACATTTTATTGTAAGGCATGGGCTAAGCTAAAACCAAAGTTGTGTTTTCTCCAACAGTAAGACTGGGTGGACACCAACATAGAGAGCTCATCAATAGAGGAAATGGAAGTGAACATTGAAGTCACCCAGAGAGCCCAATCTGGGTTTGATTTGCTTGTTTTTCACCTCTAAGTCCAATTAGGAGGAGCTGTGCTGGCGATGCCCATCAGGCTTACACTGAGGAAGCTGCTGGTTTGGCTTCCTTAAACTTACACATTCAGGAGGTTCTTTGTTCCTCCCTGTAACTGCAGGTGTGCCAAGCACAAGGTGGGGTGAGTTCCAGCTCCCACATGGGGAGGCTCCAATCCTCAGCCTGAGCCTCATCATGCCACAAACACTGAACACACGAAGCAGCACAGCAACAGCTGCAGGTTTAGTGCAAAAAGTTTGTATTTGGATAATTTCTCATCCTTGCTACAATCACTAACATAAAATCAATTTATGTTGTGACATTTTCAGTTCTCATTATGATCTCTGTCACGAGAGGGAGGTTTTTAATCCCCCATAAAGTCTTTAAGAGACAGCAGAATAATATGCACTAAGTGCATTATGCAGTTTCTAATCTGACCTTTTCACGGTTCTGCAGTTTGACTGCCTGGTCACTCCTGTTCCTGGGCTGCCTTGGGAATCTGGGATGAACAGGTGGAATGGTGAAAAATCAAAACACTAAACCTTTAAGAGGTTAACTCCATACTGCAATGGGTTATATACACTTTGTGCTCATCTTGTGCAACTTAGAAAAAAATCTAGGAAGAAAAGGAAATGGCAGACAATGACTGTTCTCATGAGAGTGGCAAAAAGTATTTGGGAAAAGAGTAAGATTGGTGTGTGATAGCTGTGAATTTTATTCTGCCAGCAGTTCACATGTCTTTATGCTGTTTGAAATAATCTACTCCTCATGGAGATCAAGGAGCTCTAGTCACCCTTCACCCTTAAAAGGTCTGAGGGTCTCAAATAGTTTATATGACCCAGTGCTAATCCTCTTCCTGCTGTTGTGGTTTTGGGTTTTCTTTGTTTGTTTTTGTGTGTGGAACTTAAAAAGTAATCAAAAGTGAACCTAGCACTGAGGAAAGTAAGTGGCAGGTTATTATTATTGTTTTAAATTGTGGCATTTACTGCAAAGGGACCCGGGGTCATGCAAGAAATGGGGGGATTGCAAGTGCTAAAAGAAAACAGGGAGAAGCCAATCTATCCACCCAAATGTGGATGATATGACCCATCATCTGAGTGTGTTCCACTAAACTAGAGCATCTCCTTTTGGCTCCTTGATCCTGCCCTGAGTTACTTTCCCATAGCCAAGGACAAGAATTCTCCCAGGAAAAGGGAATGGGGAGACAGGCTGAGAAAGTAGGTCAGTTCCTGGAATAATCTGTGTCAGGAGTAAAAAAAAAAAAATTAAAAAAAAATTTCAAAGGGCTGGACAAAGGGTACAAAATATCACATGGAGTGATAAAGTATCCCCACAATACACTCATGGATGTACAGAAGGAATGGAATGGCAGCGTAGGTGTCAAAAGAATTTATAAAAAATATGAAGGTCAATGCATCACAAAGATGTAAAACTATATATAATGTGCTTTTCTTATAGGAAAATGCTTAGAAATTAACAATAACAACAACAACAAAAAAACACCTAAAAGGGAGAAAACTCTTCTTTAGTGGGATTTTCGAAAGAATCCTATTATACAGAAGAAGAGAGAAGCACAGCTCTGGCTGGAAGGGGTCTTTGGGAGGGCAGGGGACAGGTCACCTCATGAGGCACTGCTGAGTTTGCCTTCAAAGCTTCTACGAGGCCCTAACTACGCCCTAGTTATCCCTAAGAAAGGAGGGAGAGGGTTTTTCAAGCATTTGAAACTCATCAGCCAGTTAACTTTCTGCTCACGTGTCCGGGAAGACTTTCAGAAAGGGGAAAAAGCCACAACCAGCACTCAGAGAAGCTCCTCTCCATTCCCCACTAAAGTGGCAATAATCTCTATTGCTTTGTAGCCTACAAAGCAATAAAGAGCTGCTAAGATTAATTAAAGTCTGAAGGGAGGCTGAAGTGTTTAATCAATCACCAGTGCTGTTGGCTGCCACCATACCATTCATAGAGATTATTATATAGCAATTTGAATTACAAAGCAAAGCCAATTGTAACATAAGAAGGGTATTGCCTGTCAATGTTTGGATCTCTCGTTCCAGATATCAAGGACTTGCTTTTTTTCCACAGTGTATGAAAACTGTTAACAAGTTCACAGTGACCATTCCCTTCAGCTGTGGGTGCGAATCAGCCCTCAGAGTTTTCAAATCAGGAACCTGAGCAATGAGAAGGCACAGCCTGCAGTGAAAAATCTGCTTTAGCAAGATGGGCAGCATTGCAAAGGAACTCAGTGCCAGGAGCTGCATCAGAATTAATTTCCCCAGGACAGCACACATCAGCTGCTCTGCCTGTGTGACTTTGGTTTTTTCCCCCCTCTGTTCTTCACCCTTTGCAATTTTGCTGCCTCTTGTGCTCTGCAGCTCTGGAGAAATCTGATGGAACTGTTGTCTCCTCTCCTCTGCAACCTGACATATGCCAAAACAGGAACACTCTGTACTGTGAGTGAGGAAATGATGCCACGGACTAAGTGTTAGACAAACATGTAATAAAAACCATATCATATTGCACACAGAAAAAGGAGTTGAATTAATCCTACCTAATAGATGGCTTTGGCAACCTTTCCCAGTTTCAGGGGTACTTTGAAAACGAAACAATTATTTGACAATGAATTTGAAAAGGCATTTTAAAACACATACAGGAAGCTTCAGAAGACACTTCTCTCTCAAAAAAAGAGAAAACATGATCTTGCATAATTCCCGGGCTGGTGACATACAGGTGAGAGATAAGAAAAGAAACACACTAATAAACCTTTGAATCCATGCAAAAATCCTGCATTTCTTAACAGCACTTCTGCTCTTACCTTCCATTCTAAGAATGGTTAACACCTTTAAGGCAGCCACAGGAACAGACCAGCAAATTATACATAACTCTAATTTTCTAAGAAGACCATTCACAGTAGCCTGAATATACAGAACAGCAATGCAAAGGGTCACCCTCCCTATGAATTGGTATGAACTGAACTGCTCTAACACTTGCTCTTTCAGAGCTGCCTTTATTTCTGTTGAAAGGAGGAGGACATTAAAGCTCCAGGATGGGTCCTCCACTGCCACAAATCGGCCCTGACTTTAATGGAACCATGTGGATTTGCAGCGGGCAGAGATCTGGGCTGGCTGATTGTCCGACTGCCAACTCTACCACATGGAGACTCCACTAAAAGACCTATGTGTAAAAGTGGTACAAGTCACTAATACTGAGAGATATAAAGTCCAGTCGAAGTAAGAAAATCATGAAAAGACAGGAAAAAAAAAAAGAAAAAAGAGATTTTTCTGTAACAATTACACTACTTACTGTGTACTGTGTACGTTGAGCACTCAAACCACTTTAGTGAAAGAACACATTCATTTCCTTTCACAATATGGTCAAGTGTAATTTCTGGCACACAGAAGTGAGAATCATCACTGCAGCTTTGTGGAACTGATTAGCAAGTAATTCAACAGAGAGCAGCAAGTGCTATTTCAGGAGTCATTTGAATCACTGTAGTGATGATGCAGGAGCTGGTTATGTCTCCTTGATATGGAAGGATAAGCTGCCACAACACTGACAATGCCCAGAGCAACTGTGAACCATCCTCAGATTATTCCAGTGTGGAAGAGAAGAGGAAGTTTGTTTTTGTGTCCTTTTTGGCCAAGGGACAGGGACATCTGAACACCACATGAGCACATTCACACTGAGCAGAACCAGAAAGGATTAATGGGCATCTCCTGAGACCCAGGGAGACAAACAAATGCCTGAGGCACAGGATTTTAAGGAATAAAAGAATATGGGATGGTCACACCAGGTTCATTTAGCCCAGTGCTCTGTGATGTGGCCAATGCCCAGGACCCTTTAGGAGAGTGTTGTGTTGTAACTCTCCAGAAAGTTCTTTCAAATTCCTGTGATTGTTTTCACTGTTTATAGCCAAGATAGATCAGAAAGGTGAACAGGAGGCTAAGATACTGATGCAAAGACAAAGTGTCTTTGAAGTATGCCAGGAACTCAAAACTGTACATAAGCAAGTGTAAAAGAAAATAACTAATATCATGGGAAGTTACTGCACTCCTGGGGAGAAAAGGATGTCTATTACTATTATTATTATTATCATGAATAGAGTTTCTGTGCTGCAGAAAATGGAGTTTTGAGACAATCAAAATAATTTACAAATTGGGATTGACAAGCTGAATCATTGAGATGCTGAAATTTGGCTCATTCATTTCAAAGTGATGTCTCTGCTTCCAAAACTGTCAGATATCATTTTTTAAAAGAGTTTTTTTCAAAAGGTTTTTTACTGTACCATGAACAATTACCCCCTCAAATCCTGGCTCGCCAGTCCAGTCAGTAAACTGAAAAATCAATTATTTGCACAGCACTGTTTTTGGGGAAGAAGGCCAGAAGATAAGGCAAGCACATACAGAAGTCAGTGAGGAATCAAATGGAGAGCGAGAGAGAATAAACATGGAATTTATCCATAGGGCTGACAGAGCCTTACAAAAAAACTGCCTGCTATTCCTAATTTATATTTAGAAATGGATGGGGAAAGACAGGAGAAGAAACTTTGCTGCAAGTGGAAAAGTTGGCAAGAGTCACAACCACATACAGAACCCAAGTACTCCAACTTGGCAAGAGGGCAGATGGTCTCTCTGCAAACTATTTTAACACTTCTCAGCAGAAGACAGCCATTAAAAAAAAAAAAAAAAGGGAGAAGTTGGTCTTCAAAATCTGAAAAGAAATCAAAAGCATGTGCCTGGCACAAGAGTCCCTGGAGCAAGGTAAGTGTCTACACAGAAAACAAAAAAAAAATTGGAAAAGAGCCCTCTGGCAACCCAGCTGAAACGTCTTCCTGTGGAGGAGAGTAATTCTTGTTTTGGAAGGAAGGTGAGTCCAGTAATTAAAGCAGCAGCTTTAAACCTCTGCTGGAGGCTTCCTGATGTATGTTATGTGGGTCACAGAAACTGTGCCTGCATTTGTTCACCTGTGCAGAGAAGTGACTCCCTAAGGCAACGGGAGGGTGATCCAGGAACGCTGGGGAAGTGCCCAAAGAACTCAAAATAAAGGGTTTCAATGGCACAAAGTGTTAAAAGGGCCCACAACAGGAATGCTGGTATTTAACAGCAGCAAGAACTGAACTCAGAACCTATCCAAACACCTAGGCTGTGTTTACTTATACAAGGATTATACAGGTTATCTGAGGAGAGCAATGTGAAGGAGCAAGCACAATAAATGTAATTTGTTTAGGACTCTCTGCAGTCAGGCCACGTGGCATCTTTCCAATCCAATTCCTTCATGCAAAACAAATAATTTTGCATAGATTTGCGTGTTACCACCATGAGAAGGCACTTATTAACAATAAATTACATCCCACCACTTCCATTTAATTTATTTTCCTGAATTAGCTGGTGAGTGTGCTGGCATTTGCACACTGTGACATCGGTGCCACTCTCCAGCCTCGATACAAAGCCTGGGATAAGTACTCAAAACAGTCATCTGTGCAACAAAGCCAGTTAAGTTTAGCTTTGCATCCGAGTATTCTGAAGGAGGCTGATAAGTCATTTGCAGAAGCCCAGGGCGTTCTGTCCTATTAAAATAAATTTCCTGAAAGTACCCAATGCTGTAACTGCTTTGCCCCAGAGCATCAATACAAGTATTTCCAATAGAATGTGTGCACCCAGCTGCTTTGTAAGCACCAGCCTAAATCTGAAACCAGTCCTTTACAGCCAGCCTAACGATCTACCCATAAAACCAGGCTGGCTGGATCTCTTCTGGCTACTTTCTTCTCCTCTTATTCACTGTGACCTCCGGCTAAGGATGTTTTTCACACTGCAGCCCCATGGAAAAGATTCTCATAATCTTGTTAAGGCCTGGCACACTTGACTTGCTGTACAGAGCCCTGCATTTGTCTCCCCAGGGAAATAAACACTTTAAAGGAGTATTTGGACTTCAAAAATGACTTAAACAAATACAATGGCCACACCAGTAATAAGTGAATCAGTTTTCTGCTTCTCACAAAAACGTCCACAGCGAGGAATTTGGATTTTATGTGCCCTTATACAAACTCATCTACAGTTGGCTTTTTTTTTTTTATTATTATTTTTTGTTTTATTGCTCACATGTTCTCGAGGGAAACCAATTTCTCTTTCAAGCAGCAGTGACTTTAGTAAGTCAAAGCATCCAATTGCTAGAGGAGGGTTTACTTTACCTCTCATCACCGAAACCCTGCTGTGGAATACAATCTGTTTTCAGGAGAGCAAAGAGGTGAAGGACAAAAACAAATGGCAATTACTCAAAGGCTGTGAAGAGCTTGGAGACTGGTATTCCCTTGCATCTGAATTAGGGCAAGAATATACACTGGTCAAAACGCTGCCAAGGAAAATGCTCTGCCACTGAGCAAGCTGGGATTTGTGTTGCTGTCATTGAGAATACTAAGGTGTAATAGCAAAATAGATATAATATTTGCATTTATGACTGCTTTTTAAGAAAGATTGCACCAATTGCCAGAGAAGCACTACCTTTAGAATTAGCAAAAGAGTTGGCCTTATAATACTTTTATATACACACTCTGCCACAAAGGAGCTCAAACTCATGTATTTCTGCAAAATTTTCCAATTATAGAATTTGGAGCTCCAACAATAATTGAAATATTATTGGGAACCATCTACAAACTTAAGGTGTAAGCATTTACAAATGTAATCACTCCCTGTGATATAATGTGATAAAAATTATCTCCGAGCAAACAGAAACGTGTTTGAAACCTGGTGGCTTTTTGCCCTAAATTAAGAAAATAAGCTCTTTGTATACTAATTTAAATGGAGGAGCTGCCCTGTGGCCTTCACTAATTCTTAGAGTGTGCCACTTAAGTCCAGGCTTGTTTAAAACAAAGGTTGCATTCATGTAGTTTAGCTTCCCAAGGTCAGAAGGAGGAGTTTGTTTCCAAACCCTCGTTCTTAACGTGTCTGCCATACAACATGAATTAACACCACCACACATCAGCTGGGCCCGAATTCCCTTTGAAATGCAAAGACCTGCCAATGAATCTGCTTCCCAGCAGCTTAATATATTGTTTTCCCTTGCATCTTCTTTATTGTAGCTCTTTTATACCTGTATTTCAATTGCTCCTGGCATCTTTCCTTTATTGAGGGCTGCAGTTAATCAGCTGCTTCCATAAAGCCCCACACATAAATTCTGGTTTATGAATTCCCTGCCACAAGAATGGAGCCACCTGCCTCGTGTCCCATCACCTTTGTACAGCCTTGCAAAAACTGTGTGGAAATTACAGCAGCCCCCAAAAACAGGAACCCCCTCAATCACCTGTGCTGGGGTAGGGCTGGGAAGGAAAAAATACAACCTAGTCAAGTTTAACAGACATGTCTTAGAAAAAAAAAAAAAAAAAAGACAGAAATAGAAAGGAAACCAGCCTGGGTATGAGTGGATACATGTCTGCAAGGTTGCCTCTGCTACAGAAGAACCTCGTCAGTGTGAAGTGCTGCCATGAGCTCTGACTTTCCAAAATCCCTTACAAGTAGCAGATGTCTGTCCCCCCCTCCTCGAATTCCTCATTCGTTTTGCACCCTAAACTATGTGATTAAAAAAAAAAACACACCCAAAAGCTATAAAATGATAAGCAAAAATACTTTCTGTTTTAATAAATACATACTGAAAGAATTGCCTTAAAGCTGTATTTGTACTATTATTTAAATACCTACACCAGGATTCTCTTCTCTCTTCAGCTTCTCCAAAGTAGCTGTTTTACATCTTTTCAGCAATGCTGGAGTGGGAACTTTTAGGAGATAGAACTTTTTACTTGTTTTTTTTTGTACCAAGCACAAAGAAGCCTGTGACAGGAATAGCTCAGCTCTAGATTAAAGCAGTGAAAAACTCTCTCTCCTATTTCATCTTGGAATTATCCCTGATGAAAATTGCTGATCCACAGACACAAAAGACTCCAGACAAGGTCTCACCAATGCCCTGTGAAGTATTACCAATATTTCTGGAAATGCCTTTCCTGCCATCCCCTGAGGATTGTAAAAGCCTTTTTCACAGCTCACAGGGGCTCACAGTTATCCTGTGACCAGCCAGCACACTGAGGTCTTTCCTCCTTCAGACATTTCTAACCAAAGAGCACTTAGATTAAAGCAGATGTTCATATTATTAGACCCCAAGTGTATAATTAAGCACTTTGTGCTAATGAGCTTCTTCCCGTTCCTATTGCCCCAGCTCTCAAGGACATCCAATTGAAAATACAAAAAGGAACTTGTTTTTAAAGAAACTTGAAGTACTGGCCAGTGTTTTTGCAACCAACTCAACTTCTTGACATACCAAAATGTAAACCGAAGGGAGAACAATTCCTTCCACTTGCTTGTTTATTGAAAAATCTATTTTAATCATTCATTGCCTTCAGGGTAACAGCATTTTCCAATGCACTTACTGAGCACACTATATAGCAGTCACCATATGTCTTTCCTCCTCATACAATCAAAAAAAAAAAAAAAATCAAACCACAACTTTTGCTAATAAAACTATAATAACCTATCTGCTAACAAAAACTACCCACACTTTAAAATTTTTTTTTTTTTTTGTTCAGGATTTCTTATTTCCTCATGGGATTTTACTAAAGTGAGGAAAGCAATTAATACACAAGCTTCATTTAACAATCTTAAACGCACAATGTGACAATTGCTACAAAGGATTTTTTGTTTAAAGTGTCCAGAGTGCTAGTGTCAGTATTTAAAATGAAAGGGATGATGGCATCAGCTGCAAATAAACACCGGTTTTCCTGCGTGGAAAACTCTGCAAACCTTCCCTGCCACTCCAGGATTTTTCACACCCTTGAGCTGTGCCCAGGAAATGTTCTGTGCTGGTTCCTCAGCCCTGAGCTGCACACAGAGGTGCTTCTGGTGTTTCCCCAGGTTTCATTTCAACCAAACACGGCTCAAGCAGCAGGTAATTAATCCCTTTGTGAGCACCACAAAACAGAACCAGGCAGCTTCTATGTATTTTCTTCACCACACCTGAATGTTGCAATGTAACATTAACAGAGGATGCAACACACCTGGGAAATACCTGGGTATTCCTTTCTCACAGTGAGTTATTACAGAGATAAACAACCATCTACCAGAACTGTTTGGAAAACCACGATAAAAACAGAGATAGGGGAGTTTTGTTGACACTTTACAGTCCCAAATGAAGCCTAATTGTGACGGTCTCAACCAAAATGCTCAGGGAACTGAATTTTTCAAAATATTGTATCCTTTTTGCTTTTTTTTTTTTTCTTTTTTTAACATCTGAGACTCTCCAAGAACATTTGCAACCCTTTTCAAGAGCCTGACTCTGAATTTCAGTCGTGAATGATCAACGAGGCGTTTGTAACACGCAACTCACTGTCTGAAATGACAGGGACAGGATTTTATTTTACTCAGTTTTCATTTTTCCTGTTGACAGGGGTTGCCTGATAAGTGAGTCCTTGCTGTTACAGACCATACTTACAATTTGGGCAATAAGAGAACCTGCTTGTTGTCTGTGCCTGATAACTCCTGGGCCCCAACTATCTTTGTAAACAAATTGAAAAATAGGACATGATGATAAAAAAAATCACCTTCAGACAAGCAAGAGGGAGCCAAGGCCATAAACTATTAAATCAAAAAATACAGTGATATCATTGTATAAAATATATTCTCATGAGGGAAATGGAGCACTTATCCCATAAGCCCTTCTAAACAATTAGTGATGAAATTCTCTCTCAATTAATGGAACAGAATATTAGAAACTGGTAGTTAAGACTTATTTGGAAAATAATTCAGGTTTTAGTAATTTACAAATGCAGATCCTGATCCTCATTCTAGTCTGTCTCTAAGACAGCTGCTTTACAGAAAGCAGATAATATAATTTTTTTTTAATTTACATGCAGTCCATTAAACTCAATTACCAAAAAAAAAAAAAGAGCAATCTTTCAGAGGAAAATTAATGTAGAAATGTCCCTGTTGGGTCAATGAAAGCTGTAAAATATCCAAGCATATATATATGGAAGGAGGTGGTTATATTGCAAGTAACATCTCCCCTCTTCTACACTTATAAGGAAATGGGAACTGAGAAAAAAATCAGAACTTATTTGACACAATGCTGCATAAAAAGTTTCAAACTCTCTGGAATGATCAATTAGTTTTTACTCCTTGACACTGCTACAGACTCAGAGTAACTTTACATTGTTGATGGAACTATTCCAGATCTACACTGGAGTAACTCAAGATGGGACTTAGTCCTCAAGATACCAGAGGAAAAAAAACCAACCAACCAGCCAAGAAAAATTTGTCTTTGAAACTTCAAAAATCTTATTTTCTCTTGTATTTTACTGAAAAGGTTTGGGGGTTCCCCCCCCCCCCCAACTGAGATGTTTCAGTTTTAACACCACAGTGATATGCACAATAATTCATTTCACTGTCAGGTGTCCAGAGATTTAACAAACCTCTTCTTGTATTAAATGTTAGGGAAATATTCCAAAAAATGCAGAAACCAATACCCACGAGAAAAAAAAAAAAAAAAAACACTATATGGAACCAGTCTTATTTATTTGATTTTGTTTATGATGAGAGAGATTTTAGTGCTCTAATTATCATTATCAGCACACAAACACCTGCTGTTGCTTGCCGGTGTTTCTATTAACACGGTGTGCCACTTCAATAGTTTTCTGTTGGCAATCCAAAATCAAATTACGTCTTGTCTGAAAATTATTGTTACTTGCTGACACAAAGTGTTTGCTGTGTCTGTGATTTTCTAACCTTTTCTTTATGGTAAAAAATAAAAATAATAATAAAAAAAATCAATAGTCATTTGAACATTTTGTTTAATAGTGTTTATGAAAACAGGGACCATTGTGGTGTCTCAGTGATTGTTTTTGTGGGTTTGGGGACCCTGGGGGGATCCTGTATCCTCTGTGTGTCCAGGTGGCAAGTTGCCTGCAGGGTCAGTGATCCAGGTGATGCCCACACTGCCCCTGGGATCTTGTGCCCCGTTCAGATTTGGATTCTGTATTGAATTTAACATGGAAGTCAGAAATCCACACTACTGATTATACGGACAGAGAATCCCTCAAATCAATTTTTCTATTATTTAGACAAAATAATAAAACCCCCATATAATTAACAATTAATATATTTATATAAATTTATATAATATAAATATAATTTATTTTATATGTATTGCCACTCCTAAGCAAGGGGTGAAACCTGAATCCACTACTCATCCACCTGAATCCAGTGAATCTCCAGCTACAAATGCTTATGCCAACAGGAGGACTTGCCTCAGCCACAAAGAGCTGCCAGGGATCTAACACAACCTTAAAAAGTTCTCTTTAATAAGATTTCAAAAGGATTAAAAAAAAAACAAACCCTACTGTTTTTAATATAATTACAGCACGACACAGTTATTTTTATGCAGGTCCTGTCTCCCGCTGCTGTCTGGGATTAGTTTTCACTTAGCAATGGTGAAGAATTGCCTCATGTCCTGGTTCAACCTCAAAAATGATGACAGGAATTCTGGCTGGATGTTGTTCTATCGGCATGTTACCTTGTTAAAGAGCTGCATTTACCACAGGTGCAAATGCTGTGTTGGTGCCACAGTCAACATCCTTTCAGCCAGCACCAAAGTGAACAGCACGCTGCTCCCAGGGCTGCCTTTCCCTCCTTTCTGTCGATTCTGCCTCTAAAGCAGAAGTTGTCTGCTATATTTTGGAGCCTGCTGGAATTTGATCAAACCCAAGGAAAATCGTGCCAAAAAAAGTGACAGCTAGTCAATGGGTGGTGTGGTCCCCAACTCGCTGTCTGTCTGGGGTCTGCTGCAATCAATGCTGCCCTGCCCACCTCCCAAACCTCAGAGCCAGATCAAAGCACAAAACTTCTACAGGGGAATGTTCTGCCTCCTTTACAAGTTCATGTCAGAGCAGGCTTCATATAACCCCGAGTGCTTCCTGTGTATAAATACTGAGAGTTATTTTAATTCATACTCTGGGAGAAAAGCCATCACAGGTCCAAACCTGAATTTGCTCTCAAGCCTAACCAAGCTTTAGGGGCATGACAATCTCCTGTACAACACAGCTGGGATAGAAAACACAGCAGCCTGAAAACATGCATTTCATTTCTATTGTATAAATACTTTGCACGTATAATTCAAAATCTCAGTATGTGCAGGTTGAATGGCGCTGAAAAATACTGCAGTATTTGCTCAAATTGCAAACATCAAAAATCACTTTTCAATCTCTTTATATTCTTTCTTTGCAAAGGTTTGAGTCCTTCAGCTGCACAGTTATGGCTGTTCACACCTAAATCCTCCATCACACGCTGGTGAAAAAGAAATTTAGACTTGTGTAATTAATTATAAAATTTACAATTCCCATTATATGTTGGCTAATTACACAGTCTCAGCCAGCTGTATTTGGGAAGAGATAAAAACACCACATGAACTCTTTAACTAGCCTTTCCCTCGTAAGCTCCTGCTTTTGTCTGGTGCACAAAGGTGCATGTGAGGTCAAGCAGCAGAACAAAACACCCCCCAGCCACCACTGTTTTTTCTCTTTCTTCTGACCCCGGCAAGAACTTGATTTTTTCGCTGCCTCAGTCCTGAAGCTGTTTGCTTTTGCATCCAAGAGGACTGAGTAACAGGAACATCCATGGAGGGGGATCTGCTCTTTCCTGCTTTCTCACTTTCTTAAAATAAATATTAACTGGGTGCAGACACTTCGCTACTCACAGACAGGGTCTTGCAGAAAGGCAAAAAGTTAATCTTTCACGTTTTCAGGAAAGGAATAAAGTCTGATCTGCTCGTGTGAAAGCTTGCAGGCAAAATAGTAGTATTGGTAATAGCAACAATTATTCTTTAGAGAAACTACATAGCTCAGGTTTACTTGGGTAAACTGTAACAAATTAAAAATTGTAAATTGTAACAAATTAAAAAAGCTGAATCAGGGTATTCACACAGAAAATTTTGGAGCAAAAATATCAGATCTTGCATAGCTAATAAACCTACAACTTATTGATGAAGTCCAAAAGAAAAAACCCTCCTAGTTTTCATGAGCTATACTAAAGTTCAAAACTCTTGGTAACTTTCATTTTAGAATATTTTTCTCTTATCATTCCTGTAGTTTGAGATTCAAGTAAGCAATTTAAAAACCTAAGTGGAAATTCAGTGTGAGGAAGAGTCTTTTTGTCAAAGCCAAAGCCACAAAAGGCAAAATTTCCTGGCAAATCGGAACCGATTTCAACTCAACCATGTTCGTGACTCATCCTTCATCTTCATAAACTATAAAATGATGCACTCTGCAGTCATGAAAACCTGTGAACAGCAATATGAAACAGAAATATTTGCTGAAAGTGGATTTCAGGACTTTAAATCCTTTTAGTTGTCGGTCATTCAGACACAAGGAGCGATACAACTCATTTGGGAAATAAGACCTTGATTTCTTCCAATGAACTTCATGCACTGAGTGCTCTTTTTATAAAGGAATGGAACATTAGACCTTCTCATCCATCACACCCAATAGAGCTGGTAGTTAAATGCTACAATTTATACCCTAAACAAGGTAGATTCTTGATCAAGCTTGCCAAGACCTATCCTGTAACTTCAAAATGTGTCCCTTGGTTCCTTTCAGAAATTTAAACAACTCGGTATATTTGAATACATTTGCCTCTGCCTATTGACCTTACATTCCCCTTATCAGGAGAACAGAATTTCCTTAGAAGTTGCCTGGGGCATTTCTGCAAGGTCAAAGGCACACAATGCACAGACAGGGATAAACCTCCTTTGAATTACTGCATCCATTCACGCTCCAGTGGCTCTGCAACCCTGACAGCAACAAACGGAGTCTGTGCTGGGAGCACAGCACTTAACTTAGAAAACACAAGAGGGTATGGTCAGAAGGAGCCCTGACATGCTGTTAAACCTTTACCCTCCTGCCTGAGCACCTGCACCACTAACACACAACAGACAGGAGTCACAGAGCTGTGGGGGAAGTTGGCAGAACCACGTTATTGCAACCACAAATTCCCGTTTGCCACGAGGACCCAGTCATTGCACAGTGCTGGCTTTTCAACAGAGTGAGCAGTACATTCAAGGGAGACAAATCTCTCCCTCTGCCAGTAGGTTCTGAAGAACTGAAACTGGGTGTTTCTCGTCTCAAGTCCTTTATTTATGGTGGGGATTTAGAAGCTTTGTCTGGTCTCAAAATAAGTTATGCTGGATGAGGACTCTAATTAATATTGCAGAGCTTCTGGGAAGACCACCCCAAGACCACCAGCAGGCAAGATGCTGTGTCTTTAATGATTTCTGTCACATTCCACACAGACTCAGTTTCTAGCCCTTTGTTTTTGTTGAAACTACAGCCTTATTAATATTTTAGTATTAAATAATAGGTCACATATGTTTTGGAAGGACAGGTAACCTCAGGGCAGGTTGCAGCTCAACTTTTGGGTATCAGTGCTGAAAATCTGCAGCTCTCATGGTAGCTTATTGTAGAGCTGGGTTACTGCTGCAAGTTATGAAGCATATCAAATGTTTTGATAAATCAAAGGAATATAAATGGCCTAAAAAAAAAAAAAAAAAAGAAGGGAAAGAGTAAAATATTAGGGCTTGTCTTCTTTTCCAAAATCTCCCATTACTACCCTCACAGAGACCTGTTTTCTACCTCCGAGACTCCAGTTCAAAATTCCATTTAAGAAAATGAAGAACATGATCCTGCCATCTCTTCAAAGATTTAACTTTATGGTAGGAAGCTTTTATTGTTGTTATTTGCCATTAAAGGTAATAATTCAGGTGTAGTTTTCTTTTGCTAGCATTTGTGTTATTTTGTTAATGTCTCCATAGTCGCGGTTGGCACTATAAAAGGAATTCCAATTTTTAACATGATTTTCATCCTCAAAGCAGGGATGTTTTCTAGGGAGCCCAGGGAGGAGGAAGGAATACGACTCAGACACTGCAGTCAATTGTTACCCCAGAGCACACACACTTGGGTTGCTTCTCTTTGATGCTGCTGCCAATTTTATTCACAAGCATATAAAAAAAAAGGTCATGACATTTAGAACTACAGTACTCTGGGAATTAAATGTTCCTTTAAATTTTTAATTTCAGGAAGTAATTTATCATGGAATAATATTTGAATGTGATTGAGGGAATGTGTAAAGATTAATGCAAACTGTCTTCAAACTGGACGTTCACAACCACATGTGTTTAACCTCGTTGTATAATAGGCATAAAAAAGCTGATGTGTGAGCTCTAAGATTTCCATTTTGCTGGAAGCATTCACACTGTTATTATCTTTAGTATTTTTCCACTGACATGCCTGTATAAGGCATGAGGTTTAGCTCTCTATCGTTTTTTTACTTAACATTGCACTTCACAAACCTGGCAACTAAACAGGGGGCAGAAACCAAGTCCTGGAGTGTGCACAGTTCTTTCTTGTGAATTTTTATATGAGAAATAAAACTACTGATTTTAGGCTAAGACAGCCATATTAATGATACTATTGGACTAGATAAGGAAAATAAAATAATTTTGTGTGAAGACTGGAGATAACACCAAGGTAACAGGTAAAAAAACTCAGAATAATTCAGTTTGAGACTCCATTTTCACTCAGTGGGTCAACTGAAGAGACAATATCTGAAGAAAGGAGACTGAGGAAGTTAAAGGAACTCTTTAACTAGAACATCATTGGCACATTCAAAGAACCAGAAGAAAAGCAAGTTCTAAAGCCCCTTTGCTCTTGATTATTTGATTCTCAAGACCAAATCCTTTTGTGGACACTTCAGCACCTAATAATAGTAATATCCTTGCCAACAGGGCAATGGCAGGAACACTGCTGGCTCAAGTTTGGCCTCTTGGAAAAGCCTCCAGGAAAGTTACTCTGCAGATCACCCAGTTCATTAAATTAATGCTTTGTTGGCTGGAGTTAAAGATTTGAGTCAAGCAAAACAAAAGCCTGGGTTTCAGAATACATATACCCTGTCAAATTGCATTTATCAAGATAAGCGTTATTAGAATCTTTCTTCTCTTGTGTGAATGAAATTGTAAGCTTGAAATGCCACTGAAGATTTATTAACCTGATACTCTTTCTGATAAGGGCAAAGGAATAGAAAGGGCAAAGAAAAAGAAATATTTCTTGTAGCCTGATAAAGGCTACAAGAAATAGAAAATATGAATAAGGCAATTTATCAGTGGGCACACTGTAACCAGAAGATTCAAGCCACCTAAAGTGATACTGCAGTTCCATATTGATTTCAGCACACTGCCATCCACAATACCTCGTTGAAGTTCGAAAGCTGGGCGGAAAAATGTCTGCAGTTTTCCAAAAAAAACACGAAATAAACCTGGATTTTCAAAATATAGGCTGGAGAAACACTTGTTCTGGAAAGCAGATGGAGGTCTAATATGAAAACTGGTGCTGTGCTAGAGGATATGGTGTGTGGAGGGAGAACCACCAGCAGGAGTATCAGCATTTTCAGCTGAAGTGACAGGGCCTGAGCCAACAGGCTGAAATGTTGTTTAAACTTCCCCCCCTGTTTCTGTTCCTGCTGCTGTCAGAACGTGTCCACAGTGGGCAGGAGAAGGAGTGAAGAGAAATTCCTGGGTGTCTGGTGGCAAACAGACCATTGTTGAAGCTCCATGAGTTTTATACTCCGGGTGATGCACAAGACAAACACATTTCACTGCTTAACAGGACAGAGCAAGCCCTGTGTAAGTCACCACACTGGCTTTGTGAGCTACTGATACAGGCAGCTGCCAGTGAGTTAACCACTCCAAAGAGAGGGGAGACAACACTGGACTTAAAACCAGGCTTAAAAGCAGGCTTGCACTCAACTTTGCCACAGTTGCTCTCACCAGAGCATCTGCACTCACACCAAAAAAACCACAGCTCCAGGTAACAACTTTTCCCTTCCTCTTGGCTGTCCTCATAGCAGGGAGCAAACTCTTGGACACAGCCTGGCCATGGCACTCCCCCTCCTGCTGTTGGACTTGTGCTGTCAGTCAGTCCTTTCTGCAAGAGCTGATTCCCTTTGGGTGAGGTCACTCTGAGACAGCTGGTGCTTGCTTCCTTGGAAAAGACCTGGGGGAGTGAATTATCTCCCCGGGGTTTCAGACCTTACCTAAGGAACTCAGCAGAGAGCTGGCAGAGAAAATAGCCATTTATGCTGAGGCTCCAACCTTAATGGAGCATCATTTAAAGTGACTTTGTTACTGAAACAATCTCATACGTAAGCACAGACACATATCTCTCCAATATACATTTGCTTTCTAATCATAACATTAATAAAATAAAGGTTAAATGGTAATTCAGGTCCCTATAATACATATGTGTGACCTCAAATGACTTCTTGGTTAACACACTTTTAACTCACAAAACAATGGACCATCAAGTTGTATTCTTTTCTTTTCTATCTTATGATCCTTCAATATTTTCATTCAAAAGTATTTTCACTCAAAAATGAGACTCATTAGCCAGAACTCAAGTTTTCCTACGAGACTCTATCAGGTGGGTGTTAGTTTTGCAGCAGTTAATGTTTTTGAAAGCACTGTTTGGAAAATGATTTGTTGTACCTTACCTTGTTCTCAGAAAGTGTTACACATGTAAAAAGCTAGTTAAAAAGAAGTCTTTCTTACTTTTTTTTTTTTTAAGAACACAGCTGGAATCAATTAATCTGCCATAATTTCATTAACAGCTCAACTTACCAGTCTTCTCCACCTTGTGTTTTGAACTTTCAGGTCCTGGAAGGCAGGGGCAGGACCCTTCACATCGAGCTGTGATGGTTTTGCCAGAAGTACAGGCATGAAACTCCAACTTGCACTGGAACCATAAAAAAAAAAAAGAAAAAAAAATTTTTTTTAATTAGGACAAGATATAAAAACAGCAGCTGTGGATTAAATGAGAAATTGTGTTATCAGTAATGGCACAAAGCTTCAGTCTCTGATTTATTCCTCTGGTCTTTTGAGGAGCTGAGAGCTCTCAACTTCCACTGCAAGCAATGGACTTGGTCTGAATAAACGCTCACA
Organism: Empidonax traillii; assembly: GCF_003031625.1. Taxonomy (NCBI): domain Eukaryota; kingdom Metazoa; phylum Chordata; class Aves; order Passeriformes; family Tyrannidae; genus Empidonax; species Empidonax traillii. The sequence continues at coordinate 291,851 of NW_020955546.1, read as the reverse complement.
AAGAGATACCAGCCCTCAAAATAAAGAGAACTGAAGGAAACCAGCTCATCAGCTGATGACACTGGTCCTTCAGCATCTCAGCTTCTCTGAACAAAGAAAAAATTTTAAATGACTCCTACCAATGGCTACAGATTTCCTTAAGAGTTACCAGTAACCCTTCCTAAAAATAGCCATCCATCATTCAACCAACCCCAGAAATACAGCAAAATTGTAAAACTAAAGAGTGAAGATTAAACCATGAGTAGTACAGCACAGTTCTTTGTATCTGCATGTTGTTACTTAGAATCATACACTACTTTTGCTCCTGAATTCAGTTCCATTTTTTTTTCACCTTTTACCAGATCAGAATCTGAGGGCTTTTAATGCACAGGGGAGCTTTGCCCGTGGCTGCCAGGCTGGTGTTCCTTCCCACAGGGATTGCCTCCCATCAGGGAAAATGGGAACGCTGGGCTGTAAAATCCTTTTGATAAGTCCGAGTTGTGTTACAGATTAATTCCATGATTCATCTAAAAGCAGGCCAACGCATTCACACAGCGTGTGACAGAACACGATGTGTTTTGACTGGTGCAGCTCTCCTGGAGGCTGAAGGACACGCAGCCTGAGACCGTGGCATGACTGTGGAGGATGCAGAGGGCAACTGGAGCTCCCTGAGCAGCAACCACTGCTGACAACCACAGCATCACCCTCTGTTATTTCAGTACAGTGGAAGCCAAGAGACAGAGCAGGGTGTTGTTACAAGATAAACACCCTCCTTCTTCGATAGTACCACAAATATCTTGGCTTTGCCTCTGCTTGTTTTTTATTACAAGAGCTCATCTCTGCCCAAGCTTTAATCTAGCAGCAGGAGACCATCATCCTGTGCCTGCATCCTGCCCTGTTGACATTATCTCCCAGCTTCAATGCTCCATGGTGATTCTGTGCTCTCTCTCTGATGTTCTGCCCCTCTGATTTGGGAGATGTGGCCACACACGGACGTGTGTGAGCTCAACTTGCATTTTACACCAAGACTGAAGGGAATAGATGCACCTGTTTGTCATCTGTTTGCTCCACAAATACACTTTGCACAGAGCACAAAGGCAAGAGAAAGCACATCACCAGAAAAGGAGGAGAAAGGAGAACACACCCTGAGTGCAGTCCTGAAGGCAACAACTTTGCAGCACGTTCTGATAGTCAATGTCTTACTGAAACCATGGGCATAAATCTCCTTCCTGCAGCTGGAGTTGATCATTTAATCCCTCACAGAACATCAATTACTTACGTATTTTATTATGCATAATAAATGTAAATTATGTATCTAAGCATCAGAAATTGTACTTCAAATACCACCTTTAAGATGGCACAGCCTGTTTCAATCCCCTTATTGTGTGTGGTTAAGAAAGAAAGAGTTTTATACTTAGAAACAGCAAGGCAAGTTTTTCCTCAGCTCTCCACATGATTGATAAAAATGACAACCAAAAAGGTAAAAAGTGAGCCAAGAAAAGAAACTGCTTAAAAGGGCTCTATTATCTGAGGGCAAGGAGGAGAGCTAAATTTGAAGACTGTCAGGGTACAGTCACATGTGAGTGAGTTTACACAGGTGAATAACCACATTACATCCCCACCACACTTGTTTGAGGTGTTTGATGTTGGGGGTTGAAGATTAAATATGAAGATCATTTTAAATATTAAGTTAGGATAATTGTGATTATTTTTCCACATGTTTATTCCTTCCCCCATGAAAAACATGGAGATACTTTCCATAGGATGGTGTGTTTACTCACTGTAATAACCTACATGAGTAGCACAAGTTTGGATTTAATGACATTACCTAAGTGATGTTCAGAGAGGCCACAGAGATGCCTTGTGGAGGGAGCAATAATGACATTTTTGGAGTATTCTGCTGCTGGATCTACGCTCTGTAAGCAGCCTTAAGGCTTTCTCCAGACCAGGGACGATTAAGTGATACACGGTATATGGACAAACAGTAAATGAAGGAAAAATCCAAACTATCAGTCTTTCACACCAAAGGGACATTCTGTATTTCACAGGCACGAGTCACAAAGCCTCTTGCAGTGATTGCACACTGGACTCACCAGGAGCTGCCCACACTTTGGGGCTGATCCCTCTGATTTCAGGCATTGCTGGTAGGATTGGCTGTGCCTTGACTCTCTGCTGAGCTGCTCTGGGAGAGCTCCCTGGGTCTTGCAAGCTTTGTTATTTCTCTGCTGCCTCCCCAGTGTGGGAACTGCATTTGTTTACTCTGAACCCCAAGGCCCACATAAACATCTCTAAACTATTTTACTGCAAATGGAAAAGCAGCTCTGTTATTTGTTGCTAAATGTATATGGAGATCAATAAAATATATGAGGGGAGAAATGGTTGAACATATTCATGGAAAATTCATAAATTAATTTATTCAACTAAGATGGGGGAAATTACTGCAGAGTGTGTTTTGGTTAAAGTGTTCCCCTGAGAATCCACTACTCGTATAATGATTCCCTCTTTATTGTCAGTGAATCTACAGCAATGTGTTTTGCATAAGCATTCACATTTGAGGGAGAAAGGAAATAGCTACATAAAATTTATTCCCAGCTATTTTATTCTTGTCTGTTAGTCTCCAGCCTGCAGTCCCTGCTAGAGGAGAATCTAGATATTTTTTTAATGATGTAATAAAACTGTGAATCTCTGCCTTTATAGTGGCTTTCAACATTTGGCAGCCAGGTTTAGATCTAACCTGCAAGTAATATTGTTGAATAAGTTGCTGTGATCTTTTATGTGAGGGTGCCTATTTGGCTGGTGAATGTTTTTGTGGACAGGTTAGTTCAGCCCAGTACATTAATGCCTTGAAGAGCTTTGCATCCTGACACAAGGAACTCGTGTATTTGCCTAAAATGCAGCCAAGTACAGCAGCACGTCCTGGCCCTGCCAGCACCTTTCACTGGCAATAGGATGCCCTGGGTTGGAAGTGACTCATGGGGGACCATTAAAGACCAGCTCCTGATTGATTCATGATTCAAAAAAAATCTATAATTGAAAATATCTTGCAGTCACACCAACAGAGGCGAACGCATTAGGCTGCAAAATTCTGTCATTAACTGAATGTGAATTAAACAGGAGAGGATGTGGGAATTAGCAGACAACACACACAACAAAGATAAACACGAAGTCTCTTTTGAGAAAGAATGAAATTTTAAATAGGAGGTTAAATTTTATAGTACACTAATTAAAATGTGTGTTAAAGCCCCGAACTATTATATCACATTAATAGCAGTGGCTCTGAACCCTCTGTTGTTGAACAGTGCTCTTGCCTGGAGGACACTGCATTTTTAGCACCCTACAAGCTTTTGACGTTTTCACCAAGGAAGATTTCAGGGCAGTGTTTGTTTTATGGTGCATCTTTTATTCACTCACAATAAGTCTCTTCGAAACTACACATACAAATAACAAAAGCTCATTATTTTCCACCTTATCTTTTACCCAGTACCTGCCACAGGCAGAAACTAAAACTTCCTGAAATTACAGCATGTATATATTTTTAGTCCAGAGTTTCTTGATATCAGTAGTTTTTTTTTGTACCTATCTGTCCTAGCAGATAATTAGAATCCATTGGAATTCAGACACCCCTTTGAGAGGGGTTGTTTGTTTACAAGCTTTACAGCAGTGCTTGCCACTGCTTCCATTGCAGGGACTCTTATCACCATTTTCTTTATAAGCTGCTTTTTCCAGTTTTCATCAGATGGGAAAAAAAAAAACAAACCCCACAACCAAACAACACCCACCATATTTGGAACACACTCAGAGCAAGTGTGGCTTTTCAAAAAATTGTCACAATAGAAGGAAAAGTTCATTATCTTTTCTCCAAATCCCCAAGGAAATGTCATGCTGTGCACTCCCATTGCACCCTGCTGGACACAAAGATCCAATGGGGATTCTCCAAACTTTTCAGGCTCTTAAAACCCAAAATCCTGAAAACAGGACTGGGAGGCAGCAAAGCCAACCACCTGAATTCATGTTTGTAAAGAGCCACACACTAAGGTGAAGTCCTGACGTGAGATTTTGGGCTGTGGGAGAGGGTTTTGTGGTCCCTCAGCACTTCTCCTCCCTGCCATGGCTTCTGCTGCCTGAAAATACGGACCAAGCTCCCCACAGCTCATGTGCTGCTCCAGGATGGGACTGGCTCATGTTACTTCAATAGAAATAAAAGGGAGACAGAGGAAAAAAAAAAAAAAAAAGAAATTAAAAAATTATCGTTTGTTTTCCATTAGAAGAGCTACAAGGAGAGCATACAGCACTTAATCTTTGCAATAAAAGCTGTACACAGCTATCTTAAAATCCTGGAGCTCTAATTAGGAGCTCTGTTCTCCTTCTGAGAATACAGAGCTGCTGCTGATATTTATAGGAGTTATGCATGCATACCAGTGGTGGAATCAACTCTAATTAACACAACCAATCTATTGTGTAAATACATATTGAGGCCTTTTTAAAATGTGTGCTAGCTCTGGCTTCGAAGCAGATGTTGTAGCTGATGGGCTCAGAAATTCCCCTTTTTTGCAAGGAATGACATGAAGGACCTTGTCATACCTCAGGTAAACAACGAATATTTGAGAAGGTCTCACTGCACACTGAGCTGACAGGCTGGTGCTTCAAAATCTGCTACAACAACAACAACAACAACAACAAAAGAACAGCTTCCAGGTGGAGGGTCAGGATGAGAGAGAGAGCCAGCTTGCAAGGCACTGACATTAAATAGGCTGAACAGATTTATGCAGCCAAATGCAGTAACAGCAAAAAGGTCTCACACAGCAAAGCTCCAAGGACCAGAAATTGCTCCACACTCCACAGCTCTGCCCTCTGCAATCCTGCAGCTCTAATCAGGGGGAGCTGGAAGACTTTGCCCTCGGGGTAAAGGTACCGGGGAACAGAAGGGAAGTGGGAGACCCAGGAAATCTTTCATTGTCAGTCAGCCTGTCAGTAATGTTGCCACCTGCAGGTGCTCCAAGCACACAGCTCAGGTGCTTAAAATCAGGATTGCCAATTTTAAGATTTTAAAATTTACCATCACTTGTTTGTTTTTTGTTTTTTTTCTTTTTTTTCCCTAATTTAATTTTAAAAGTTTCAGATGCATTTTTTTGTTAGATCCCAGCCATTTCTAATCAGTAATTTACGTGTTTTTGACTATTACAGCATAAGTTTAAACAATCAACTACCATCTCCAGAGCAACTGGAAAACCAGAAGGTTCATCTTCCAAGAAGAAATAATTGATTCCTGGGCTTCAGAAAACAACGAGCTGAGTTGCAAGAGGCAGCAATCATGCAATTCAGGATGGCATTAATTGCATATTTTGCGGCTCTGCATTATAATTAGAACTGTGCACGCCTCCCTAAAATTAGGCTTCAGCTTCTCAGCAGGAGGACAGAAGGGGCTCCTTCTTTTCATCAGGTAAAGACAAAGTGCTGTTTCAGAAAACAGAGAGCCTGATTGCTCAGTAGAGGGTCAGCTCTGCTCCAAAGCACAGTCCACGCGTTTATAAACAAACAAATACTTCATAAGATAAATATTTAAGACCTCATAAATAAATAAATAAGACCCGTTTCCCAAATTAACTGCCAGTTGCAGAGTTAGTAGGGTGACTGCTTGTAGGCATGGTGAGCCATCTCAGTGTTTGACTGGCAGGGCTGCAAACCATGCAAATTATCTTGTACTTGTGCTGCTCCAAACTGCCCTCACAGACAGAGCAGAACCAGCTCATTTGGGCTGATCAGGACAGATCATCGAAGGACAAAATTCTCTTTTAATACAGACCAAGCTGCCTCGAGAAACAAGTGGAAATCAGCTCAATATGAAGCAGGAAATTTTTAAAAAATGCATTTAATTGCCTGAGCTGGATGATATGGCATATAATGACACTACACACTGGGTATGGAGGTGGAGGACATTCAAGGGACCATTTACTAATGCAATGTGACAATGAGAACAAATTCTATGAGCATTCTATGAGCAAACAAGAAAAGAGTTACAGGCACCAAAATCTAGTGTGTTATATAGAAATTCAATTTGTGTTTACGAGTAATTTCGATGCCAGTTCTGGAAACACCTAGGCCCAGGAGTCTGTGGGGACTGAGCTCAGTTGGTTTATCATCTTGTAAGAAAGTCCTTACTGAACTTGACAGGTCTGGAACACGACACAGAAGAGTCAAATCATAAGTTGGAACTTTTGTGCAACGCTGATTTCAACTTCACCCATCCCCAAGGGGCAGCTCTGGCTCACAGGGACTCGCTGCTGCAGGTTGGCACCGACCTGGGGCATCTCTGCTTCATGGTGTGGCACAAACATGCACTGCTAATCACTGCTAGGAACTGTCTTTGGAGATGCTAATGTTGTAGCCAGGAATATTTGCAGGATCAGAATCCAAATGCAAATGTAGGCAAGCGATGCTGGCTTATTAAATATATATATATATATATATCTATAGTGCCTTACAACTCATACTCTGTATTCACACACAAAAGCTTTTCCTATTGCTAATGTTTACTCCTTTGCCTTCCAGCAGGATTTGCATAAAAGCTCACTCATGATGACCATTTTCTACCTGCACATGGGAGATTTTTCTTTCCAGTACACTAGTCTGCCACATCTCAAGACGTGGACTTTAAAAATCGCTTTCCCACTGCATTTGTTTCCTTTCAGTTTTAGATTCATACTGTGTTGCTTTTGCCTCTATGAAATCATTCCCTATTCTAAATCTTCATAATTACGAGCTGAGAGTTCATTGCTAATAGCACCGTTCAAAGTGGAACAAAGTTACTTTATTTTTTTTTTCTTTTTAATAGACCAAAGCCATCTTAGTTTGGAAGTGAAGAAAATCCCAGAAAAACAATTGGAGACTTGGAACGATCGATGCTGCTTGAAATGTATTTACCACGTAATTGAGATGCATTCTCATTCTGCAGCCATTTACTACTGATCACATGAGAATGATGATTTGTCACTTTTATTTGCTTCAAATTACTAAAGGCAATTTAATTTCTCTCATGGAGACAACGCATCAGATAACATGAACATAATCAAGGGGTAACGATCTGTGGCTCTGTGCACACACAGACACTCCCTTTACCAGCTAAGCAACCTACATATGGCAGAGGGAAGACAACCCAAGGCATTCAGATCCCCAAGCACAGGGTTCCCACCCAGTCAATAACATTTTAAACAGAGCATGTGACTATCCCAGTCTGGATTTCTGATGAGGTAATGCTCCATTTACACAGTCATTGCCATATTCATCTACTCATACCTGGACAAAAAGCACCAGCTGGTGATCACTGTAAAGGGTGGGCACGTTCCCTATGGGTTTTTATGCAATTGGTATGATGGCAATATCCTGGCAGCCCAAAAATCCCTCAACCAGCTCTCCCCATCACTCGGTAACTGCAAAGTGCTTAATACTGCATTTGCAGTTACTTTCAGGTGCCTGATGCCTCTGACAGTTTATTAGGGATGGGATTCTGACCACTGTGGCTGTATGGGCTGAGAACAGCTCAACCCTCTCTCTTAGGTTTGTATGTTTACAAATCAAAGTTGTTACTACACTCCCAGAGATGCAGTAGAAGAGTACCCTGGCTTGTTTGACAGCTTGGTGGTGGAGTAAGCAGCAAACTCAGTAGTTCACCTGTGCTACCAGTCATAGGCCAAACATACTATCAAGTCCTGGAGTCTCTCTACAAAACTGGAAATGTTTTTCCAGCATGTGTGCTTGGTTTTCAAACGTAACATCTTTTTCTAACTAAACTCAGTCTTTGCACGCGAGAGGTGAAGGTCAGTCTGACTTTTTCTGTTCCCAAATAACAACTTATTCCCTGATAACAAATGCCAGGAGGCCAGTCCTCTTCTCTAGAACAGTTATCCCACCCTTTCTCATCACATCTGTTAGCCAGTTCACAGCAGGTCTGCCCAGATTTTACTGACCATGTTGTGGTCCCAGCAGTGTTCACTCCTCATTATTGATGTATGAAATGTACAGTATCAAGCAAACTTTCAGATCTCAGGGAGAGTTTTTCCTCTGTTGTTTACAGAGACAGAGCCACTCTGAAGTGCAAGCACAATTATAAAATGCAGCTCTGGTTGCTTTCAGGACAGCAACAAGATTGAAGTGCTAAGAATGCCAGGGGTTTTTTTTTTATTTTTTTTTTTAATTGAGTTCTCAGAATTTCTATTTTGTGAAGAATAAATCAAAACAAAAGCCAAGCTGAAGCCTCGATGCTAAGAAGCCTGAAACAAAACATTTGACAGTTCCCAGCAAAGAAGCTTTAGGAATGTCTTTTGGAGCATAGCAACCAATGGAGGGCAAGAAGGATAAAGCTTTGAAGTTAAAGCTTTCAGCAACGTCTCTGATTTCTAAAGAAGACAATAGAGGCAACAAGAAATTAAAAAAAAATAAAAAATAGGAAAAACCCAACCCCCCCAGGCCTAGATTAATGCTCACTGAATGCACTGGCTGTGAAAGACACCCATACAAAGAAAGCAGAATTAGTCTGTTTGCTCAGAAATCAAGTAAGCACACCTAATCCTTTTGCAGTATTATCCTGTTTTGGCCTTTAATAAATCTGTTTCAAATTAAAGATGTACCCAGGCCAAGAAACACCTCCTTTGATGTTTTAAATGGCTCAAATAAGCTGTTTGTTAGGAAAACCTCAAAATATGAATTCTGTGTTAGGGAGCTGGCACCTTGCAGGAAGGTCGGGGCATTTAAGGTCACAGCTGTCAAGCACCTGTGCCCATGCATTTAGGGAAAAGATCCTGAAAATACAACTGTCTTACAAAGTCAGTTAATCCCCTTGTTTTACAGCCATTACCTCACATCATTTAGATACTGGAATAAGGAATTTTACACTTTAACTGAATGCAGGCATGGAGCTTGGAACAAGGTAACTAAATTACTGCAAGTGATATTTGTATTAAGGCTTGTACAATCAGCTGAGTTGGCATAAGAAACTCTGCAATTTTCTAGTTTCCTCCTCCCATCAAGAGCTCAACTTCCAATGCTTGAATTGTATCAGACCATTCGTGATGTAAATAACTGAGTTTTCTCCTATTTTCACCTCGGCTTTAAAAATAATACTGGCTTTACACCCAAAACGTGCCACGGGCAAGCTGAACTCCCAAGCAGAGCAATCAGGTTGTGCTCAGAGCAGGAGTGGATCTAATTGATGGGTTTTTAAGTTCCGACCGTCACACGCCAGTTTGTTTGATTTGGCAGCCACGACTGTGATTCTAATCAAGTTAGAAAAGCAGCCCTGTGATTACCATCATCGAGATTGGTAGCTTTCCCAAAAGGAAGCAATACTGTGTTTGCAGTCCTGACTGATTGCTGACTTCCCTTCAAAGGGTGTGTTCTTGCTCAGGAGCAACCACGGAACGGGGCAGATCAGCAGTCAGAGAGAGCTCAAGGACAGGAAACAACCCAAACTTTGTTGCTTTGTGCTTTGATAACCCCCTTCAAATGGCAATTGCTGGAGCTTTAGAGGGAGGCATGGAAGCTTTTGGAAATTTCCATAAGCCATATAAACACGCAGATCCTGCAGGTGTCAAGGCTAAGGGCAAGCAAGACGAATAATTCACTGTCCTGTGTCCCTTCTCAGTGCTCTGAGGATGTGGACTGGCTAAACAAGGGCAGTGATGGGAGACAAGTCACAGCCATAAACAATCCCCACCCTCCTCAGGATGTGACCATATTGGCCTTCATTTACACTGTTCCCTCTGTCCCTCTCAGCCACCTGACTTTGATCCTACAGAACCTCAACCGGGCAGATGCACAATTTTCCCTTCAAAGAAAGACCCGTCTCAAACACTTTTTGGCACAACAATTCAGCCCAGTGGGCACCCACCTTCTAGATCCTCCTGCAGCATGAGCTGACAGTACTGAACGCTCACTGTTCCATTCCCTGCAGAACAACCAAAGCCCTCTGTTTAAAACAAGCCAAATCACAACATACTCTGGTTCCTTGTAGTTTTCATCTCTGCATTATTTCCCTTCTTGCTGCCTTCTGAATTCTCATTAACCTTTCTGTCAAGACTGCATTAAACATGCCGTGTTAATTCACCGTGTTCTTTGAGAAGCCTGACATGGAGATGACAAATGCTTATCTAAAAAAAAACAAAACAAAACAAAAAAAAACCCCAAAAACCAACCCTGTAGTTTAATCAAGTGCATAACAAGAAACACGAAATTCTAGTTTGCAACACAGGTTTTATTTCAGCTTCACTACTTCAGCGAGCTCAGAATGCCTGAACAGCTTCAGCACCTGTCCTTAAGGGAGCAGAAAGAAAGGTCAGGGACCTTGAGGAAATCTTCAAGAACCTCCTCCAAAGTCAAAGCATTTTTGCTATTCCAACATGATATCTTATGGCATACACACCTCCTAAATAAAAACCCTTTACAATTAACATACTCTACTCTTCCCATAGTCCAGGGCACGAAATGACTAAAGAAAAAGTTTATAACTTCGTGGGTATTTCTAATGAGAAGTTGATTCAATCTTGGTGCAACACAAGGTGAGGAATAAACATTTGTACTCCAGTAGGTTTTGCGAGAGGAATATTGAACGTTCTGTAAACACATATTAATCCAAAGCAGTTTAATTGACTAGTATGATTAATTGCCTGATATACTACATCTATCCTACTGAATATTTTTTGAAAAATATTCAGTAAGACAATTATGCAATGAAATTACCACTTATATGGCTGCTTTCATCCACAGAGGAGTCAAAGTCCTACATATTTATAAAGGTATAAATACAAACTACTGCTCAAGAGCAGCCAGTTCTGCAGCAGGAAACATCAAATGCTCTGCACCAGCACACAATATAATGGGTTGTACGAAGGGAGAGATGCTATTTAAATCCAGAGAGATGACAACACCCAATTAACCAGATAAGAGTACAAAACCTGCACTCAAATACAGGGTTTTTTTTTCCAGACTTTTGTTTCCCAGCTCCTAAAAATTCAGCCCTCTTCAGTGTGACTTTAAGCCTCCTTAGAAACAGCTTTGCTTTTTTTTTACATGCCTTCCTTGACCATGAAAAACATTTCACAGCCCCTGTGTCAGATGCCCACGGACTCCTGTCAGGATCCAACAAGTTAGCAATAAGAAAACATAAAGCAGAACTGCACAACGTGTCATGTGGTCTGGACATCAGCAAAGTTACTGAATAGTAAGGCTGATATATTCCTATTTTTCAGCTGGTCACTGAGCAGATGAAGTTTGTGGAATAAATTTTCTTATTTGTCAGTATAAATTCATCCAGAATGAGTGAAGCTTGTTAACAAAACTTAGATGTTATCTGTCAAAGAACTCTTAGATTCCAAAAGATTAAAAACCTTTTCCTGCCACGGCACATACAATGACCTCATAAATATTAGCAGACCCTCTGGCATTGGAAAATGCCATCTATTCCTGCTTCTGTTTAATATTACACAGTAAACCAGAGCAAAACAGAATACAAGGATATTCCTGCTGGTTTACCATAGAACCCTAAATAAAAATGCAGTTTGAAGCCATATTTACATGCTTCAGAAGTCCATGAGAAATGTTTGGAGAAAGCACTTGTACTTTGGAAAGGGATCAGCCCATTAGGACAAGATTTTTTTTCCTTAGATATAAATAGTTCAAGAATCAAAAGATTTAGCTAGATAATAAATCAGGGGCTATGAGAAGACTCTCTGAAATAAAGAGTTCCTGTGTTGATTTACAGCAATATACACTCAATGACTGTAGAGTTCATTTCTGTAGCACCCACTCCTTTGCCCTGGAGAGCCTGGTAGGGGTCTGAGCCCTCACTTCCATGGAGAATCATTCAAAAAGTTAGTGAGTACTGGCCTCCATCCCTCAGGGAAGGCATCAGTCCTTTTTCATTCCAATCACAGCCTGAACAGCCAGATGGATAAAGCCTCATTGCCCTGACACATCCTCCTGGTGTCTCATCTCAGCAGGGAGGGTTCCCCTCATCAAGGTGCTGGAAAGGAGACACGATCAGGATCATTTGGTGCAAAGATGAGATGAGAAGGGGTGAACTGTGCTGTCAGAGTGATGCTGAGGGGTGACAGCAGTGTGCAGAAGGCAACCACAGCCCTGTGCATGGCATCACCAAGGAAATCCATCCCCCGAGCACTGCACAGGCTGATGGCTGCAAACTGAGTGACTGATTCGCACAACCCTCTGGAGAGAAAAAACATATAATTTAAGAAAGTTTAGATTGTCACAACTGCCCCTAACAAGAGTGCCTGTCTAGCAAGGCCTTGAGCCCGTATTTTGGGCTAGAACTGTGCTCTAGTCAAGACCTTAAAAATATTCCCAATACAGGCTGTCACCAGCACTACGTTTCCTTGTCACTCTCTACGGGTGACTGATTTGCCAAGATCAAGACTAAATTCATGATCAGCAGCAAGGGCATCCAACGTGAGTTATAAAACTGCCTTTCCTTCCTGGCCTCCCAGAAAGTGCTCTCCCTGAATTCATTGTTGCTTTTTATACCCACACCATATCCTGTGTGTGTAACAGCCCGTGACTGCTCAGCTCAGCCCACCCTCTCCTCCCTGCTCCCAAAACCAAGAGGATGCTCAGTGAGGAGGAGGCATTTGGCCATTAAATATAAAACCTGTGTTAGAAAGTGCATTGATATCACAGCAAAGTCTCTTGTGGCCTGAGATGAAACGGAAATAGAGGTGGGGGTAGAAGTGGTGATGATTTTTTGAAGCTGAGGAAGGTGGCTGGTTGCTGGGTGCAGCTCTGAGGAGGCTGGGGCAGTGAGAGACTTCATCTGCAGAGACAGAAGAGCTCCCCATTGAAAATAAGGAGGGGAAGGAAAGCCCAAAAAATCAAGGGGACCAGATGATTAGAGGAAAGGAGGATTAGGAAAAGACCTTTCCTTTCGTGTCATCGTCCCAAAATCACGGATGCAGAGATGAAACCAAAGCCATTAAACAGACAAACCATGCGTCCAGATGCACCTGTGTAGTCAAGAGGATCAGCTTTTAAAACTTTATACCAAGGAGCTGAGCAGAAGCAGGGAAATAAATGACTGTTGATACAGAGCAAACACAAGGCTTGGAGCATCAGGTATTGGGAAGTGACCAACGATTCTCTCCCAAACCCAGGATACAGCCCGAAGCCAGAGTTGTTTTAAAATGAGGGAGCCAGAGAAGAACAATGAAAAGGAAAACCCAGACAGTGCTCCCAGCTCTCACAGTGACAGGTGATGTCTTGAGCCTATTAACAGAGCAATAAATCCCACAGAGTGATCTGCCACCCTTAAAGCACAGTGTATTCTCAGGCTTGAGAATTTCTGCCCAAGGGAAGCAAATCCTGGAGTTTCAGTGTCAGCCTTACAGCCCAGAACCTCTTCCAGAGGTATCTGTAAGTGGGTCACTCAATTTACTGGTGAACTGCAAGATACAGCACTCAAGTTGCACAGAATCTTCTCTGAAGAAGAATTAGATGGCAAAATCTCAATACTGCTGAGCTGGGTTTCACTCACCACATCACAGTGGACATAACCACTGGTAATGAAGAGAGCTTTTGTCTAAGTCACTTCACAGAAGTTGACAGGTTTCAGTGCAGACAGTTATTTGGAAGTCACCAGGCTTACCCCAAACTTCCACATTCTGTGCTGTGTGTGGGCTCACTCTCCCACAGATGACACTGAAGAGTTTGTGGCAATGCATCAGAAGAAAAACACTAATTAAAAAGGCTTCCAATTAAAGAAAATGGAAATCATGACAAAACCCCAAATTTAAAGTCAATTTTAGTGATAAGGAGAAGGAAAAAAAGTCAACTTCACTGTAACTGTCTCCTTACAGAAAAGAAATGCTGTAAGTTAAACCACTAAAAAAACCCAGAATGAATGAGAAGATTCAAGCTTGAAACACTAGGGAACTGTTGCTGACCATCATTCAAATATTGTGTTGCATCAGCCTGTGGGGTTGTTCCACGAGGGGATATGTAAAGAATTCTTCTCACATGACTTTTGCAACCAACACAATCAAAATTCTTTAGTCACAGATCAGCTTGGCTGTTGCTCGAAATGACCTCCTGCTGCTCTGCAGTTATGATTTAGGTCTGAAAAATGTTCTAATATATGGAATCAACAAAGAGAAGAAAAGGAGCTGAAATTTAGATAATAATGCCAAATTTACGGCCACAGAAGAAATATGATTCACGTTCACCTGTAAATCTACAATAGCTGTAATTCAGGAAGGAAGGGTGAAAAACTATCACCTTATATAAAACCATGTATTATTCATACTTTATTATTGTAGCAATCTAACAAAGCTGACTAAAAGAACCCAACAAACTTCTTATCAAACTCTATTTCACCGTCTACGAGCAAATTTGTGGCAAATTCCCTTGGGATCACAGCAGTGCACTGGTACTTTTGGAGTCTCAGTTTTGGGCCCCCAGCCAGTGGCTTTTGTGCCCCTAAAATCCTGACCATCTTTCCTGCTAATTGCACAGAGCTAATTGAACAACAGCAAGAGAACAACTCTGGTTATTGTGGGTTTTTTGGATGCCGTGAGCCTCTAGCACAGATGGAAGCTGTTTGCTGCAGATTATATTCAGATATCTCTTCTACCTAATCCTAAACTCCAGTAACAGCCATCAATTTATATATTATTCGTTTTATTAATCTAATATTTATCTAATAATTCACTGCATCTGACAGCAAAAGCTATCTGAGTATGTCCACATGAGGCTCATAACACTCTTGCTTCACAAATGCATTCGGAATTAATCTTTACCTGCCTTATTTCCTGTTTTCATTTCCCAGGGAACAGCTCCTTTTTCTTTTTATGGACTCTATATGGTCCTAAGAAACAGCTAAGTGAACACATAACAGTTAACTGCCCTCAACCTGCAGCTCATATCTTTTGGCATCAGTAGGAACACTTAGAGCTGCAAGACTGGATTCAATACCTCCTGGAAGTAAAATTACAGCTGGAAAGAGAGTACACAAACAGCTCTGAGGACTGAAGTGTCCCCACCTGACCCCTCTGTTAAACACCAGCATCTACACAACAGCTTTAGCAAAAGCACTGATATCCTTTCAAAACTGAACAAAACTTGCATATGGAAACCCAAAACGTTGGTTGTGCCTTCCCCTGGGGATGTGCAGAGCCCCACCCCACCTCTGCTGCACAGATGAAACGGGAATTCCAGGGGAGCTGCCTTATGGTGAGCAAAATGTATGTCAAAATGCACCTCAGAGGCCCTGCAGGTGATGTCACCCAGTCTGGAATTACAGGATCAGGCACATCAGGTAAGTGTTCAAGCTAAAGACAACAAGATTTAGAACGTGCTTTTAGGTTTAAGGAAAAGTGCAGTCTTTAAAATCAGTGCTCTAGGATTTGCTGGCTTAAAAGGAGAGACTTTAAGGCATCCCATCAAAGTTATGTAACTCAAAAGGGTTTTCCTTGCTCAGTGTTGCTTGTGCAAGGTATATTTAAGTAATAAGACAAGCTTGTGGCACTGACCCTCCTATACAGGCTCTGTGATGGCAGATCTCAGATTTGAAAATAGAGGTTTCCACACAGGCTGGCATTCCCCTTCCATCTCCCTGCAGGAGCTTTGGCTGGTTATTTCTGCTGCCTATTCATTTTCTTTTTTTAACTAAAAGACTTTTGTCCCCAACCTCAGCAGAATTTGGTCACGATGGGCATCCAGCGGTCCCAGGTTTGGGGTCCAGCTCAAACCAGACCGAGCTCCAGCCTAGCACAGCACATCAACTGAACCAGCCTTTCATTTCAGTCTCCCTGCAATTTAAACTGGCTACATCTGATCTGCAAATGTCCTCAACCTTCAAGCTTCACACTGCATGTTCCAGCATTTACCTCCCTGGGTGCCACGTGCCCCTGACAAATCTCTCTTGAGAATGTTGAACACAAGACTTCAAAAATGGAATTTCTAGCAAGCAGCTTTTCCTCTGTGTGAAAGGCAAGGGCAGCCTGAAATGACTTGAAATTCTGAAGTAAAGAGGAAAAAAAGTCCATTAACAAGTTGAAACCTTTATCTACAGGAGGCTTTTAGAATTTTATCTAATCTAATTGGTATTTAATAAGACAGGTTTTTTTCAAACAGCGCATCCACAATCCCCAGTAAGAACCCCTGTGAACGAAATTAATTATTTTGTACTTTCTGCAGATTTCAATTTTATGTCTTTAGATATTCTGCTTGAAATGTGTAGATAGTCCTGGCGTTGCTTTCACCCAGTAATGATGTCATTTCCACAGATAATTAATCCCATTGATTAATTCGATTCGTTGCTCTTAGAGAGGCAGCTAAAAGAAGTAATAACAATTTATGCCAGTTTTATTTGTGATCTTCCATTTCCAATCAAAAAGTTGCCCACAAAGGCCAAGAACTGGCTGTTGATTATGACCTGGGTCAGGATGTCTCGCAAGTTGCTGTTTATGCAGCGAATCTTACCCAAAGGGGAGAGGTACAGCACACCTAATGTCACATCAAAACATGACTAAAGGTTTGAGGACTCCATCGGTTTGACAGGCAAAATAAGTGATTATACCCTTATTTGAGGTTTAAAACACTCAGGGACACAGTTTTAACATTTTCTCTCAATATTCTATTTATTTCGCTGGAGGGTCCTCTCACTCCCACTGGCTATAAATGTGTAAAGATCACTTCCATCCTTGGATACACCCTCACACCAAAGCACTTGGCGCCTGCACCCACTGCAATTCAACAGAAACAGGTTTTTCCAGACATGATGCTGTGTCATCCTAAGCCAGGGAGGTGTGAGAAAGCTGTGAGAAAGAGGTGCTTTATCACATGTGGGAGAAGGACAGCTACAGACTAAAAAAAAAATGTCAGATTCCATCCCTCCAGTTAGCTGGGACTAATCTAACACTGCAGTTAGCCCAAGTAGAACACAGAAAACAAAAAAAACCAAAGGGGTCACTGGAAGCCAAATAGTACATGGTGGCAGACAAAATGCACTACATGATGTGATTACATGTCTGCACAAAGAGAAATTCTATGTCTCTACACAAAATATTAAGGCTGCAGGCCAATTTCCAAGAGCCATGTGGTGCACAGCTGCAGACAGACACGCCAGAGTAGGACAAAAACATTCCCCTGCTGATTGAGCCCCGTCAGCAGTTTCAGTTCAGCCCCAAGAGCTCGGGGAGGGTGGATAAAATCCACAGGAGACACAACCCAAGAGGGAGGATTTGAGCTGTGCCACGTTCCGCCCCAGGACATGAGAACTATTTGCAGAGGTCCTGCAGGGTGAACTCTGCCAGGCTGGGCAGAGCCCCACATTAGAGCTGCAGCCTGTAAGCTTTTCCTCTCTCTGTTTTATCCTACACAGGAACTGGAAGAGACAGCTTGAATAACAGTGCCATCTCCTCTCTGAGAGCCACTGCCTTTCTATTAATAATTTCTTACATTTTTGAACTCCTTCTCATCATGCAACGCAAACGAACACAGTGCTGTGTCCACACCACCGACTGAAGAAAGCCACCACCATCCCCATTCAACCACTGGAGTTTTTAAAGGCTCTTTACCCTGCCTGTGCTACCTGAAGAAACTTTTCTTTAAAAGACATTTTGGTCCTCGCTCCCCCTCATATCACTCATTGTTAAAAACTTGGATTTATTTTTTACCTGCCAATGCAGGTAAAATGCAGAGTCTTTTGATGTGCCAGCTCCATCAGCCTGCAAAAACTCACACAGAGATCTCACAACCAGCACTACTGAAATCTAAACTAGGAAACTTCCCTTTCTCCTTTATTTCCCTACCTTTTCATTAAGATCTGCTGCAAGAAAAAGTGAGTACAACCAGCTAGACCCAAAGCGACCCATTTGACATTCTTTTCTCAATTGGAACAACAATGAAGGCAAAACTTGCATTAACAAGAAAATACCCACCACTGTCATAAACACTGAACAAAACATACACCTTTTTCTCCTATGGGAAAAAATATAAATGCATATTTGTTTTTATTAGGATTACATTGCAGCAAACTAGAGGGATCGCAGTCAAAAATACTAGATTCTTTCTCCTTACATACTTATTCCTAGACATAACACATTCAAATGGGTAAAATAAGAGTATACATCATTGAAGAACAGCCCAAAGCATATGGAAACAAAAATTACCAGGTATAACTACATTTATTTGAAGCTTCCCTGCTCCCCTCTATTTATGATCAAAACTGAAGGGAATGCAACCAGCTGAGCTCTCTGTTTCTGTTTTCTGTTGCATTATCTCTGGCAAGAAAACCCTCAGTGAATCAAAAAAACTCCACCTAATTGCCAGTGACTGGGCACAGGCCCAGTGTGTGTGAGTTTTTCTGCAAACAGTGAAACAAAGTCCAATTTTTCTATGAATTCACGTTCCTCATGCCTTCCCATCCCACTCAAATACTTCTTTCTCCTTCCCAGAGATTCCCTCCTAAGTCCACCAGTTTCAAACCACCTCCTGCACCCTCTGCAGTGCTCCCAGGACCTCTGCACAACCAAAACTCCCTCCTGCCACTCCCTGTGCTTGGAGGGAGACTTTAAAGCAGAGGACCTGGAGATTACAGGGAGGGGGAAATGGAGAAGAGGACATGAAGAGGCCTTGAAAGGAAAAGACAAAGTCACCTAGAAATGGCCCAATCCTTATAATACTATCAGAAGGTGACCTGCATGACTTCATGCTCTGAAGATCTGGAGGACTCTGTCCCACCTCCACCACTTCACACCACAAGAAAACCTCCAAAACAAAGCAAAAAACCACACACAAACACAAAACCCCAAACCACTCCCTATTTTCGCAGGAAGAACTCTCAACAAGCAAGTTGTCATTGAGGAGGCTCTCAGCTGATTTCCAGCCCAAAGGCACAGGTATTTTGAGGACCCAAACACATTCCTCTCTGAATTTTGCCTCATATTCAGTGAAAGTTCAGAACACTGATTTTGATGAAAACTCCACAAGCTCAGACTGACATTGTTGTATAAAATGCTTTCATTGGAAATTATGCCCATCGTTCTACCTGCAACAACCACCACAATATCCCCTCAATATTATGTGTGCAACATCAGGGTGATTTCTTTCTAATAAACCAAATAAACATCTTCATATGAGAGAATCACTTTGTGACTATTTAAAACCCACTCCAGTCATGCATCTGAACTGCACAGATCTTTTCACATGGGAGAAATGTGTGTGTTCACCTGAGCACTCCATGCCACGCTGACAACTCACTGAGTGATGGCAACCCCAAGATGTGTTTTCCAGTCCCACTAACGATGTAGGGGGCACATTTGAGCACGATGCATAATATGAAGGAGATCATAATGGGATTTATGTGTGCAATAGAAGCCATGTGCATCGCACCTCCCACACACTGTTTAAAAATCACCCCCCACAAAATCATTTAAAATAACTCGTATTTTACGCACTGTGAACCTCTGCTCTAAAAACTGCTCCTCTGCCCGCTCTATTATCCAGGAACAAGAGAGTTTACAAAGAACAAGCCTTACAACTTCAGCCCCTTTGAGTTTCTAGTCTTTTCTTTTGAACACTAAAAATTTAAAGCAGCCTGTATCATTCAAATAATCTCATTTTCCAATCCACCTACATTAACATTGCTGGCTGAAGCCAATTACCAATGCCTTAAGGCTTATAGCCTCAGAAGCATAACGTGACAGGTCAGATTTTATTGTTTGCACCATCCATCACTGCTGACACAGTAATTCAAAGTACACAAGTCACAGTCACACTGCTGCTTCTTTCTCCCTGTGCACCTGCTGTAATTTTAATGTAGGAGCTTATTAATAAGAACATTGGCTTCTGTCACTCAGTGCTGGCTCCTTCCACACATGTGAAAAGAAAAAGCCTCAAGTTATGCTTTTATTTTAGCAGGATCTAATGTTCCGTCCCTTGGGGGTAACGTGCCAAGCAAAGCATTGCCGGTGATGTGTTTCATCAACAAATTATTTTTATAAATCTAATACAGTGTGGTAATGAGAATTAAAAATACAGGAGAACAGAAAAGGAAAAAAAAAATAATTCAGTCACAGGACAACCAACACCAAGAAAAAACCACAAACTTCTGGATGATCTAGAGAAGTGATGTTCTAAGCAAGATGTTAATTCACTGTGTAAAATAGGGCTGACAGGCTACATCTTCCAGCCTAGAGATGTGCACATAACTTCATTTTTCAAGACACTAATAAGATGCAGTCTCATTTAATTCAGTAAGACTTCAGCACATATATTTAAACACATCCCCTGGAAAAAAAAACATTGTTTTTCTGAGTTTCTGGAATACTGAGCACCAGCAGCGGGCGTGTTACATATTCAGACTTCTAATTATTGGCAGAACTTACCTGGGTGCCTCTGTGAAAACACTGCCTGAAACACTGTAGGAGTTTGTAAATGGGAAGGAGAACAAAAAAAAATCAGTGACATTCTGACAATTATTTTCTCTCTCTGAAAAACGCAAGTGTGGGCAAATCAGAAAAGCACAAGGACCAAAGAGCCCCTGCATTGAGTTGCACTTTCTCAGCACTAACCCTTGTTATGTAAAGAAAGTCAATGTGTTGTCAGTGTGTTGCTTCCCTCCTTTTAAAGAAACGAAACCCCCACAAAACACCAAAACCAGAACCTATATTAGGGTTATTTTAGCCTGCTAGAAGTTTGCCATAAGGAAATCCCAAAATATTGTTTGTTGATACTTCGGTCGAGGTATTTTAGTCACGCATGACTCACCCCCCACACACCATCCTCCCCCTCCCTTCGTGGGGTATTCTGGTAACAACTGACACGTAATGATGAGGAGCTTCATTATCATGCAGCATCTATCTAATTAGGTTATAGAGACTCTTAGAGGGTAAACATGAAGATATCTAATTTAAGGAAGACACATTGAAGTCCAGTCAGTTTAAATGACTGCAATAGAAAAAACAAGCAAACAAAAAACCCACAAAACCCCCCAAACAAACAACAAAACACACACACACAAAACCCAAGGAGAATACACTTTTTTTGGACTTATTTAGGGTTTCTTATCCCATGGGAGCACTGGTGAAACTCAAGACAACCACCCCAAAATGCTGCACTTCTGCAGCACCAAAAGATGAGCACTTGCAGTTGCTTTACAGAGCTCTGAGTATCATCAGAGCCATTTGGAAAAATGCAAAGAATTCAAGGGAGTTGGACTTGAGAAAAGCAGCCTTGTCCTGCCTGAAACTTCACCTCTCCCTGTCACTCAGCAATGGGGCAAATTTGATGGTTATTTTATTCTGCACAGGTTCTTCTCCAGCATGGTATTTATACATCACTACTGCAGCCTGAGTACATATTGAGAAGGATTTTTTTGGGAGTTCAGAGCAGTGTTTTCTCTACAGTCAAGTTACCAAAATAATATGAAGAATCAATTGCCACTTGCACCAACCCACCTAATAAAGACATTTCATTGTGATCTCCCCCAGATTCTGTAGGCTTGACTTGGTAATTAGAACGTTCAACTCTGACAAACCCTAATATGGTAAAATACGGGATTCAGGAATTAAAGAGAAAATATGGATTTAGAAACTGACACAATGTGTTAATCACAAAGAACCCAGTCTGTGCAAGGCCAATTTGTTCTGGACTGAGAAATGTTAGAATATGGAAAAAAACAAACTAAAAATATCTTTCCCCTGCCGGGCAAGGTTAGAGAAAGGAAATAAACATCACCATACCCCAATTAGACCAGCTTGCTCAACTCATAGTTGCTAAAAGTTGGAGGCACAACTTGGGATAAATTTTGCTTTCTGTCAGGGCCTTTTTGCTCACTGGCCTCAGCAGAAATCAAAACAGTAAAAATTTCAACTAATCTCTCTTAAAGGAGTTTATAATCAAGGAAAAACAAACCCAGGTTATGATCCATCTAAATCTGTCCCCAGAACACCTGCTGGGTGTTTCTCTGTCCTGTTTTTATGCAGGATCTGAGAGATCACCAACCTCCAGCAGAACCAAAGCAATTCCCTTCTCCTTCCAACAGTGACCAGTGGCTTTGTCAGGGTTTCCAAGAAAACCAGGATCTTCTTTGTAAAAGATTTATTAATGGGATAAAATAGCCCCAAGTTAATTTGTGGGTTTTCTTTCTGTTAATCTCTTTTTTTGTTGTTTCCCCCTCCTCATCTGTGTTTGCAGAACTGTGTTACTGAAGAGCTTTTCCTCCAAAGACTAAGGGGACAGCAACAAGCAGTTGCTGAAAGAACACAGTGTCTTGGGCCACAGCAAGTTCTCATTAATTCATACAATCTCAGACCTGGCAATATGACAGAGCAGCCCTTACTCTGTAAAAATTGCCCAGGGCTTTTCAGTTTTTTTTTTTTTTCACCCCCTCTATCTGTTGAGCCACTGCAGAACCTCTATTTTGGCTGCTCTCACAATTCATTCTGTGCCAGGTAAGAATCCTTGCAAACATGTATATATTCATGGGGTTTAGCTGGGAAGCTGTCACACCAGCAGCCACAGTGCACAGATGAGTGGTTATGCAGGGCTATTTTTCCTCCCCCCCCAGTTAGGATATAAGAAAAAAAAAAAAAATCAGTAGAGCATTGTTTGGGATTTTGGATTTACTATCTGACACCACCGAAAAGCAAAAGCTTCTTCATAAAACCAAATGGGATTTGAAAGGAAGCTCAGGAATTTGCAGAATTTGCATGGTTATGGGAGCAGAGTTTAAGGGTTGTGCTGCCCAGCTCCCTCAGAGTTCACCAAAAGTTACCCCTGCCAGGGGAAAGCAGAGATCTTTATTCCCCATTGTTAATTTGTGGCCAAGACACCCCTGTGAGGCAGCACTGGAAAGAATATAGGAGACAGAAAGCCATTATTTTAGCATATTAATTGACCAAAAGAGAAATGCCATTTTTCAAGCATATGCAAAAATGCCCTTTACACTTAACTATTTTAAGACACTGGCATGGATTACAGAGTAAACAGGAATACAGATCTACCTCATTGCCAATTTTCTCTGCTCAGTCCTTGAGATCATGCAGAGAAAAACACCACGTAAACAACAGGATGTCTTTAGGATACACAGCACTTGATCAAATAACATTGCTCACCTCGTGCTTCAAGCCAAACAAACTGTGCAGCTGTGGTTGCACAGCACAGAGCTCCACGTGTTTCTCCTTCTGAGAGGCAGAATTCATTATTCAGGGCTTGATTATGCAATAACAGCTCCCCAGAGCTTTTGGATTATACAACTGGAGTCTCACTGGCCCAGAGCACAGGCTGAGGGAAGATCTTCCTTGTGGGAACGCAGGAGCGAGATGTGCCCAAGTCCAAAGGGGGATGTACAAAGGTATTTAACATTAGGCAGATTCTAGTTCCCCCAGTCCTCTGGAGCTTCCCTGGGGTTATTTGGGAGAATAAAGTCAGCAGTGCTGAAAGCCTGGTGCCAGATGCATTGCTGCAATTAGAAAACAACCCCCTGCAACACACGGCATCAAATAATGAAATAGGAATGGATACTGAACGTCTGCTACTGGAGTAAGGAGGTAGTAAGGATGATGTAAAATATTTTTCCTCTAGAAAGCTCCATCAGAACAGTCACATCCCATGAAATCCATCGATTACCACAAAAAAAAAGTTATTTGAATATTCTAATAAACCCCCTGATCAGCTGTGTCAGAAAACTCCAGGAAACTTAGCGATGGTGCTGTCATGCCGTGTACAGACACATTTAATATAACACAAGCAACAGTATCCCACTCCCACAACCCTAAATTACACAGGCTTTGTCACCGTGACCTCAAAGTAGCTCTCCCAGTATTTTATTGAGAGTCCAGATCTTTCCAAAGTAGGAATGAGGATAACAGGAACTGCCCACCATCACAGCACAGGTCAGTGGAAGAACTGAGTCATGTACCAGATCTACCAAGTACAGGTTCAAGCCACAAAAAACTATGCCAGGCCTAGACTCTGAACTTGAAAGATTTAAGTTCACTGATTTAAAAGAAGAACATGAAGAAAATTAGGAGGGAGAGAGGAAAGAATATTTTATTCTTGTACCTCCCACCAGAATAAGGATGACTTAAATTTTCCTTTGCATGGATTTCTTTAACTGTGTCTACCTTGCCTTACTATTCTCGTCTTTCCTTTCCCCCACTCCTCTCTTAGTTCCTTAATTTTCCCTTAACAAAACCAAACCAAAGCTAAAAGTCGATACAGAATTTAATCCAACTCTTCATCTAGCTGGGGACACAACAGATCCTAAAGTTTTCTAAGCATCGTGTTTTCCACCAGGAGAGGCCAAGTATTTGCTAATTGTCCTTCTGAATACAGACCCCCTCCTAATTAAACGTAGCAGCCTTCACATTACACACATTTAAATAATGTTGTATCATTGTTTTGGTCACTGTTTTTATGTCTCAAGATTGGGGGAAAATTTTCTGTCTTGCACATCCCTAATGTCAAATTTGTTACCTAATGTTATGACAACAGGAGGTGATTTTTCTATTTTCAAACAAAAAGAGACATGATCATGGACTTAATTAGTGCACAACGATTTAATTAAACTTTGCAGAACAACAATGTACCTAATTAGAAACATAACAATTATACCAATGTACCTTTCCATCTTTGAAGGGAGCATTAGTCTTTGAGGTTGTATGTTTTGTAATTTAAGATCACCCTAATTTTCATTTTCTGACTAGTTAAGTGCAGTCCTCGTCATGTTCAGGTAATTGCTTTATTAACAAGCTTAATTAAACATTCTGTAAAACTGACAGCCACGAAGTTATTCTTCTTAATGTGTTGCTCACAAAAACATTAACTAATTACATCAAGCTCTTTACAGGGCTTACGTACCTCATAAGCTTCATTCATTAGTACTTTAAAGAGCTCTGAAAACTCTGACTGTAATAACCTATGGAAGTGCTTTGTTTTGTCACAGTATTAAATAGAGCTGTTACACCCAAGAAATGGCAATTTCTTTGTACCAAGTTATTATGGGAGAGACAGTCTGCTTTTTAAAACACCTGCATTTCAAGCAGTAACTGGAGACTCCATGAATTTTTTGATAAACCTAAAGCCCATAGAGTTCAGAATTCCCAGGAAAGGACAGCAGTTTATATAAAGTTTTCAGAAATACAACAAAATCATGAAGTCCTAAAGACAGCTCATATTTCAATTGCTGGAAACAGGGTACAAGGACTGAGTAGGCCACATCTATGTTCAAATTTTGGCATGCAAAAGCACTGAATTATTGCTTTAACTAGAGAATCCCATTGCTTAGAAGAATGTTTGTCTCTGGAAAACAAGACAAGAACAAGAAAACCCCAGCACATAGTACAGCCAAACATCTTCATCCCTTCCCACCTTAGCATTTGTGTGTAGCAGATGAAATAATCCAGATCAACAGTGAAGGCAAGTTTTGAAGATTTTTTTTTTTCCAATCAGTACAACTCCCACACAGGGAGCTAAATCAACTCAAGAGCCGTGAAAGTACCTTGTGTCTCCTATTGGGATATTTAAGTGACACTTGAATCCATTGCAGCACAGGATCTGGGTGAGGATTTCTCAGAATGTTCAACATTTCCCCATTTAGCTATGTGTTGGAAATCAACACCACTGAATATTTTCCAACAGAAGATGAGGGAGATTGCTTTGACTAACCCTCAATAAATTAGTCAAGGGGCTTAAGGCTTCAGTGTCTTTGGTGGAATTGAGAGACTGAGTTAAATATCCTCAGCCTTTATCTACATCAACCAGGAAACTTAAACATAGTGGTTTAGCTTACCTTTTATTATTTCTTTTTCCGCTAGGAAAAGTTTGTATTATTGAGTGCTCTGGTTTGGTTGACTTTTCCCAATTTTATCAAGAAATTCTTGCCTCTAGGATGACTTCTAGTTCTGAAGACACTGTAGATGTCTTCAGAAAATCATCCAGAGTTATTCTGGGATCAAGTGGCTAAATGAGAGCCTGTGATGTGTGTATCTGGGGTGTGTGTACTTCCTTAATGTGAACTACTGTGCGTTTATTGACACCCAAGTTTCATCTGCCCTTGATCAGCCAGTCACACTTCCGTTGTGTTCTTTCCTTTTCATCCAGTTTTTCCCCTCAGATAACGGCTCAAAGCACAGAAGGAGCAATCCCCTGGTCCAAACATCACTGCTGATGCTGAATGGCAGCCCCAGGTCATTAGTGAAGCACTTTGATGCTGCTCTGCCAGGCCAGGAACCACCAGCCCGAGCCCCTGCCGTGCTCGTGGCAAAGGCCAAACCCCCCTTTGCCAGGAGGGATCAGACCCTGCCGTGTCTGTGTGTGCTGCTGACGTGACCAGGAGGCCAATATACAATTTCTGAAGGTTTGTGGGTTTTTTTCCCCCCTGAAACACAGTGGCTGCTCTCCATCTCTTGTTTACAAGCTCAGCAAGACTCTGTTCCTGTGCCCAGGATATCACTGCACGTTCACAGAGCCAGATATCAACATGGATACACACACACAAAGCAGTGCCCACACTCATGTGTCCACCTTTCTGCGTTTTCAGAATCAACAGGACATGCCAGCGCTGCAGGGCCAGGAATAATCCTTGCCAACAGCACTGGCACGTGAAAGAAAAAAAAACAAAACCAAAGACAGCTTTAATTTTAGTCACTTAAAGTCAAGAAAGAGGGATTGCATTGTCTGCTGAAAACTAACACTGAGCTCGAGGGAAGCAGTATATTCTGTTTTTAAAAGATAGCAGAAACCCAAGATCACTCCTGACCACAAAACATTTGTTAGAACAATAACATTTACTATTTCATTTTAATGCTCTGCCTAAAGTATTTTCATCTCATTTACCAAAATTTGTCTTCAGAAGTAAACCCCCAAAGCCCTGAATTTTGCTTAGGACAAGAACAACTGATAGTTAAACACACAATAAATGAAGATGAGAAAGTTGTTTCAGAATAAATCTTTTAAAAATCTCCTTTGAAAAAAACCCCACACAGATCAGCTTCTGGGAGGTGTATCTTTGACAGCCAAGCATGCCAGCAATGGGAATTGTTTCATGTCTTCATGAGAGCTGTCAGGCTTACAGTCACAATAGTTTGGCAAATTTGTAGCATTGGCAGAACCTCTGATGAAAACCATTTGAATTTCATGGTGAGAAATAAGAGGAGGCCAAAAAAAAAACCCACTCAGAGCTAAGTGAGATGCAGGTAAAATGCACAGAAATGAGTTAATAGGGTGACAGAATATGCAATGAAATCTATTTACTACAGAATATCTTACATACTCTCAAGAGCTCAGACAGAAAAAGCTGTTTTCAAAATGAGCCCAATTTTAATCCTAAAAACAGATGTTAAATTACTGCAACACAAACTCCTGGAGAGTATTAAAGAGTAACTTGTTTAACAGGCAACGTGAAGCCATTTTTGTGCAGTCTGTGGGAGCACAGATGAGAGTTTCTGCTGATTTGCTCCTCTGGCCATGCAAATCCTCCAGCCAGAACAGGAGAGAGGCTTAAATGGCTGAGCCATGGCAGCATTTTAATATTTGTGGCCTTTAATGGTGAAGGATTCAAGCTGCCCAGCTGGGAAGATAATGGAGCTGCATCATCACTGTTACATCACAGCAGGGAATTTTTTCCCCCAGTTGCTTAATTTTCCTGGATTTTTTTTTTTCCGGTGAAGTTTGGATTTGGATTTTAAAGGATAGTTTTACTGACTGTCAAAACTTCCCTTGCATGCAAAAAGACAAGAGAACCTTAAGGGTGTTCCCTAAACACACCTTCCAGTGCCTGAAGTGCTGTTTTTGGAACATATACCTGAGACATGGAAGGCTTTATTTGCTAATGGGAGATCTGGAATGCTGAATGGCTGTGAAGCCAGTTTCTTTTATTGACTCAAGCCCTGAGGTGATCATATTTTTCAGTATAACAATGAGCCAATTTATCCCCACTGGGTTATGGGAATTTTTTTATGGCACCATATCTGCTGCATCTGGCACACAAGCCTTTTAAAACCATGGGCTAAATGAATTGTTAACCATGCAGTCTGGAAAAAAAATAATTTAAAAAAATAAATCTATCGCTGAAGAATGATATTTTACCACCCTGAAGACCAAATCTTAAGAACAAGAACCATCCCAAAATCCTCTTGACTGAACAAGCCCATCTGATCAAATGATTTTTTTTTTCCTATTGCATCATCAATATTAAAAGAGTTCCACTTCATTAGGAGAATGAGCTGTTTAGAGAAACATGAATCATGAAAGTCATAAGAGTCTGATTTGTCATTCTGATTTGCTGTTTGTCAAATATGGGAAAAAAAAAAATCTGTATTTATCAGCACTTTTTACACAAAAAGAAAACCCCAACAAACAACCAACTTTGCCAAAACTAAAGAAGACTGTAATTTAGCACTGCCTGTTAAGGAAAGGTGTTTCATCTTCCTGCCACAGCCTGGCTGAACACAGCTGACAGGGATCTCAGGCAGAACCTACCTTGGTAGTGTAGGTGTGTCCATCAGATCCACAGACAGGGCTGGAATGTGTCATGGGACAAGGCTTGCATTTGGCTATGTTGGCTGGGCCAGTCCAGTGCTTCTGGGCCAAGCTGCCTTTCTTTTGTCGAAGGCTGCAAGACAAGACACACCACACTTCTTGAATATGTTTGTACAAAGAATTAGAGCTCCTCTGAATTGAGGCAAAGCTGAATTGGCACTACAGTATTCATTTAGAATCATTCTGACTGGAAAAGACCTTTAAGATCATCGAGGCCAACCATTAACCTAGCGCTGCCAAGTCCACTAAACCACAATTTAAAGCAAGTAAATTAAATACAGCTCCTAACAATGGTTCTGTAATATGGCACGTTACAGCAGGCAATCTAAAAAGCCATCAGTTGGTAGGCAGGCAGCCCTAGGTTTACAATACTTGGCAGTTCCAGTTTGATTTATAACTACGAACGATTTCACTCCAGATCACAGCGTTTTGTTGAACGACACGGGCAAATAATGTCACAAATAACGTCACACCAGGATGGATTTAGAGACATTTTCACCAGGCTCCTCAGGGCTGCCAAATTACCGGCAAGGTAGCAACGATTTTAAACCAAAATCCTTTGGAAAACATTGCAATATATATTACGCTTATAAAAATGTATAAAACCACCCTTTGCACGTGCAGGACTCCCCTCTACACATCAGCTGCTGAACCATCAGCCGAGATTCCTGGCTCAACCACAGTCCCTCCAGGAGTGCTACAAAGGGACAGAGCATCTCCAAACCCACCCATGTTTATCCCAGGGGAGTGACTGCAGTGGTCCTCAAGTTCTGGAATACTCAGTTATTGCACTAAGAATGCCCATGGAAAAGACATCTGCTCCAAAACCTCGCTGCCAAACGCGGCCGCTGATTCTGACTAACTGCTCATTTTCCTGCCATAATGAACTACCTGACTGATACAACATTAAGTAATTATCACCAGCCTAATGCTGTAGGCTGATTAGAAGTTTGCTTTAGAAACCACAAGCCATTGTTACAGTGCAGAATCATTTTGGTCATGTGTGGTTGTCTTTCACTTGAAAGCATTTACAGGGCAAGGCATTGCAGCAGCTTTGCTGGAGACTGGTAAGAAAAATAACTGCCATCTGTTCTTGTACCACAGGAAAAAAAAAGATGTAACAGTTCAGCTAGAAACACATTTCAATGTGCTGCTGAATGACTTTATCACAGTTTTAGAGAAATATATACAGATATTTTTTTAAAGCAATTTCACTACAGCTTGCAATTTGCTACACAATACCAACTCTGATGTAATGACACATTCAGCTGCTAAATAATAAAAATTCTATTCTTTCATCTCAGTTCTAGCTTTCTTCAAGTCCAACCTTTGTCAGAGCTGAATACTACTATTAAGAAGATTGTGCCCACAGAAGGAATCCAATCATGATATAATAAACTATGAAAATAGAAGCCAAGTATTTAAGATTAAACTCTCTTGTTATTTTGAAGAAGTCCTCTTAATGCAGAGAGCAGCACTCCCTCTTTCAGACACATTCTGCCTCGCAGAGGTACCGGCACAGCAGATGCTAAATGCTGTGGATGGGGGGTTGCTTGGCTCTGAACCCCAAAATCCAGCTGTGGATATCATCTCTTAGGCTGAGGCTGCACAAAATTTCAATTTGTCACAATAACTGACTTCTCCACAGCCCCCAACAATGCTTTGTTTATCACAATGAAATGATTGTCTTATTTTCTTTCAATTACCTCCATGTCTTTTGGGTTTTTTTCAGCCTGGCATGAAAATTTCCTTATTCATTTTACTTTTGGCAAATGCATAAGCTCAGAGTCAAAAATGTGTTTGAATGTCCTGCTGTAGATAGTGATGAGGAGAGTCTGGAGACAAAGGTGAAAGGACTGTGCTTGTCCTCTGGACGCCACAGAAGGAGGGGTCATAGCACGATGCAGACTCTTTGCCTCTTCATTGACTTTAATTTCCATAACCTCAAAAGAAAGATCCTTGTGTACATGTAACATTGTTAAGAACACCTTAGGATTAGTTAGAGAAAAATCAGTGAAGAAATGCTAGGCCTAAGGTGAGTGATTTAGTGTCATCAAAGCCATCGGCCACGAATCCTGCAGGATGGAGATGAGCGACTGAACTAAACAAGCATCTCAGCCAAATTAGATGTATAATGAAATTCTTAGCTAGACCGACGCCTCAAAAAATCACAGGATCCGAGTGGCAAGTATGAAATGCCTTGTACAGCATCTGTGGACTGAACTACATCAGGCATTTACATTATAATGTTAAAAGAAGAGTCCGCTCAGGACAGAGCTGCACAGCCTTACACCTCCCTGCTCATTCTTCTGGAGCTTATGATGTCTTTCACTCTCCTATCATCACTTAAAAACAAACAAAGAAACAAACAAAAAATAGGTAATTAAATGTGTTTGTTTCAAGCCATTCCAGCAGCTCACTGAGCCCTTTCTATCACTTTACTGATTATAAAGAACATGCACAGCCTTAGGCCCAAGCTCAGTTCTCGCTGCAGCTGCCTCCAAGACAACAACAAACCAGGTGTGTCCCCTTAGCTGGGGACTAAAACAGTTCCACCTGAACATATTTGCAGTTTTGCCTGCAGACAGTGAAGGAAACATGATTCTCTTCCTATCCCCCCACCTTCATCCTCAGGATCTGCTTTTGATAATGAGAGGAAACTTATTCTCTCGAAGAGAGTGATATTTAATAGCAAGAAGAATTCAGGGTGGAATAGATCCCAAAGCATTTCATTAATTTAAAGCAACACCTTAGCAATTTCAGTAGTACTTGATGTAATTTGTGCAATGAAGGAGGGAATGCTGCAAGAAACCTGCAGCATCCTCACTCCTACAGGCGCAGGGGATTGGTAGCACAGCAGACATTTTGGTTGCAAGAAACAATCTGGCTTTCAAAAATTAATATATTCTTTTCAAGACACATTTTTGTCAGAAACAATAGTGCAAAGTGCCACCCTATCTGAAGCAAGTCAAAAGTAATTTTTGTCAGCTTGGCCAAGTGAGCAACAGCTGAAAGTTTTAACTGGATGCCCAGATTCCACACCCCCACCAAAACTAAAAGAAAACTACTCCTTTTAGTAAAAAAAAAAACATCTATTTTCCAAAAACAAACATGTATTCCTCTGGAGTGAGTGGTATTTTGAGAGGCTGGATAAGACTTCTGGAAGCTTTTCAATCCTATAACTCCTATAACAACACATCAAACATCCAAACAAACAAATTAAAACCCAGACAAGAGCATTGGCTGCCATAAGCAGCCAGCCAGCAAATCCCTTCTCAGTGGAAGTGCACACTGACACACTCTGGGAACATGCTCTGCTATGCTAATCGTGTTGCTTTGGAATAAATATGTCAGGAGCAAGCCAGACCAAAGCAAATTACCCCCTTTTCTCTGTTCTTTTTTCTTTTCCCCCCAACAACCAACCTTAATCGTGTTTCAAGTCCCAGAGTCGAAAGGATCCACTGCTATTTTCATTATCCCAGAAACAAACACACATTAATGTTTTGGTCAAGTATTAAGACTTGTAGGCAAAACCTTCACTTGCCTTTCAGGGTGGTGAACTGATGCACCAAAAGGCAGAAGTTTTAGGGAGTTTTTAAGCCTTACAGAATTGAGCCTCTGAAGGTTTGAACACATAAAGAAAGGTTAGTGATTTAAAAACACGTTTCACACAGGGAGGATGTACAGTGACTCAGCCTCATCACTCATCACACAGACACATTACTTACCACGTGCTGTGAGAATGCAGGGAGATGGCATCTGCTTGGCTGGCACAGGAGCAGGGATGACACCCCAGGGTCTGCAGATGCCACTAGCCAGAGGCCAGGACTACACGTGGAATCTCTGACCGGAGCTCCAAAGCCACAGACACCTGCACTTCCACACGGGGCTGCCAAGCACAAGGCTTTGTGCAAAAGGGGAGCTCAGAAGCTCCAGAAAATTTAGCTCCACCCAAGATTTTACGGCTTCCAGGCGTGCCCTGGGGGGCCAGAAGATCAGAGCTCCAAGTGGGTGCAGCTGGGTCAGTTCTGGGCACTGAGACAACTTGCTGGGGGGTTTGAACTGGGCATTTGAGGCAGCAAAAGTTTATCAATCCAGTGCCTCGAACAAAGCATCTCACATTGAGTCATATTAAAAAAGAAACAAACCACAAAGCCAAAGCCTTAATTCCTGGCCAACCCTTTGAGTGCATGGCATGGGCTGAGCTGTTTAGGGAATCTCTGTATTAGTTTTTGTAACAATTATCTCAGGGGCAGCCCAGAAGAGCAGATATGGAAATAACCTCCGGCAAAGCCAGAGGCCAAAATAAAGTTACCTGCACAAAAAACTAATGTTTGTTTCTTGACATTTACTATTTGATTAATTTACATTTAATTTTAGATTTTACACACGTCCTAAAACTATAAACAATTTCATTTTTATTTGTCTTGCAATACTCTTGGAAAAACTTAAATTTTAAAATATTTTAAAGCAGCATTTTTGAAAGGGAATAACTCATCTTTTAGGGGGAAACCTGGAGAGAATCAGTGTTTATTTTTGAGAACACAGCTTATCAGAAAACAGGGGCATATTATATTTTAATAGCCTGCATAATATTTCTCTATAAAAAATGACTAAAACTCAGAAAAACAATTGAGACATTATAATTTAAAAAGGCAATTTACATCAACTTTTTTCTCCCAATTAATATTTGTCTTATCCCTGCCAGCTAGAAACAACCAAAGTATCAACAGCTTTTATAAGCAAGACTAAGTCTGTGCCTTTATGTGCTTATATTTGATCATCCTAGTGCAAATTCAATTGAAGCTGTAAATGAACTTCAGTAAGGACACAAAATGCACTAGGACTTATTCATTTCAGAGAAAGTTTACAGCTTTAAGAGTATGTTACTCTGCTTCAAGTTATTCCCAAATGCACATACAATAAATTATCAGGTTAAACTTTGATGGGTTTAGTGCAATCACAGCTCAGGTTTCTTTGAATACACGTTGGCAGGCTGTTGCTTTGAAAGCCCTGCTAAAGTTTTGGGAGGAAGGAGACAGTAAGTAGAAGTTCCTCCTCAGACTTTAGAACTTGTTCAGTAATTTTATTGGACAAGAAAACCCAAAGGAGGTTTTGCTGAGTGAGTTTTCAAAGGTCTGGTGCAAATAGCAGCAGAAAGTTTCTCCAAAAACCCAACAGATAAGTTACACAATTTCTACTGACAGAAAGTATCAGGTAAACAAAGGGCTACAGGAACAGAAACTCTTGTTCCTCTTTGCTCTGCTCTCAGGACAGAAGCCTGAAAGCCCTGAGAGCTCTGGTCCTCTCTGGGCTGGTTGCATGAAAGAGCATCTTTTCCCAGAGGTCTCTTCCAGAGATCACTTCCATGAAGCAAAAGCCATCTCACCACCCCCAGGGTTTGCAGGTCCCTGGAAGGCAGGTTTGATTTAGGCACCCATGGGTGGGCCCACCTGCTGCAAGGGTTCTTCAGGTAAACTTGTCTTCAGGTGCCTGGTGTGCACATCAGTTTTCAATTACAGCTCACATGGAGACTTTCCTCAGGATCAGGATTAACTTCATCCATCTTTCTTTCTTTCTAGACCTCATATCAACCCAAAATTCCTATGTCACATACAACTATTTCAAGTGTTATTAAATAAAACCTAAAACTTCAGCGCAGCAGGGTATTTGTGCTTCCTGAGAAGCTGGAAGGATCTCTGGACAGGGCAAACTTGAATGGCTTCCTGAAGCTGCAACAATTCACTGTGGGAAGAGTTTAAAATGTACTGCCTGTTCCTCCTCTGTGCCTCATGCACAGGTTGTTCTTGTCTCTCTGGGGGCAGCTTATCACACTGGAGATAAGGCCAGCAGTACCTGCCTCTTTCTATCTTTCCTCTGCATAAGTTGTTTCTCCAGTTCTTAAGGAAAAGAATGACAAAGCTGAAACATGGCAGTAGAAATGGCAATGCTCTCTTCTCTCTTTGTATCATTTTGTTATTCTGTTTATTAGAATTAAGAGCTTGGCCTCGTTTCTACACCCTTTCATATTTTTCCCAAGAGTTGGATGTACCTTGAGCCTCCATCAGTCAAACTATTTGAGGAAAACAGTCTATACCTGTTACTTTGGAAAAAAAAAAAAAAGTACCCTGCTATTGAATCAGAAACAATCTCCTTATTTAATACAAACACTGTAAAATGAGAACAGACATATGATTACAGCAATTTCTCTACCTGGATTTTACATCTTCACGTACAAAGAATAATAGATGCAGAGCTACCTTGCATTGGAGCATCATCCCACTGCACTTACATGCTGCCACTTCCTTTGATTTCAACATTCAAAGGAATAATTTCAACTATCTGATTGCACTAAGGCTATTGATTACTTCCTCTTGCTGCCTTCATATCTGTTCCCCAACAGATCTGGCTTGAAAGAGCCGTAAGAAATAAAAAGGCCACTCCTCACCGTACTTTAGGAGATGTGCAAAGGTTCTTGATGGGGCTTGACAGTGACTGGGGACCCTTCTGGCAGAATGAGGCTCTTTCAAGACACTTGAATACTCCACTTGCTGCTCTTTCAAACAGTGACACCAGTGAGATTATACTGGGAATTAAATCTGTCCATTGTGAGAGCACCAGTAGCCACAGGAGCATTCCCAGAAGGAAGGTTGTACTCAGAAGATAGAGTTGGAGGTGAGAAATTCAGGGAAGAGTTAAAGCGAAACTCTCAGCTGTTGAGGTGAAAGTGTATCAGGTCTCTTCCCAGTGAAATGAAAAATAGGTATTTCCAAGGAAAGAGGAAGAGTCAAGCCTTTATTTCTTACCAACAGTAAGAAATCAATATAAAATAAGCATGGGGAATACAACATAGCAGAAGGAACCTCTCAGCTAGATACAGAGAAGGCTGAAAGTTTTGGTGTAGCAGCGTGTTTTGCAAGGAAAGCCCTGACCCATCCTGCAGGGAAAATGCCCTGAAGATTCCTGCATGGATCCCACTAAGCCCAGCCAGCAACCAGCTCTTGAAGGAGAATAAAGAGTCTTGGGGCCCAGGATGCTCAGGGTTATTGGTTCTGCAAGCTGAAGGACTCTTTGATTTTATATTTTCTTCTGTGTTTTAAAGAAACAGAAGACTTGGAAAAGCTGGCAGAGATTCTGAGCCCCTGGAGGGCCAGAAGTGCAGTGTCTTAGACTGACTGAGATGATTTCTGAGACCCAGCAACACCCAGTCAGGGAACTGCAACTACTTGAGCAAGGCTACTCAGAAAACAGCAAGGTCTCTGTCTAAACAGATATAAATGTCATTATGGATACTCTTAAACTGCCAAGACAGCTCCCTCTGCACAGTACCAGGGTCTCTCAGTAACATCTTTCGGAGATTTTAGTTCCTGGCTTTACTTATTCCTGAACTAAAAATGCTAAGATTGTTTATTAAGGCCGTTAGGGAAGCTCATGGATTTGTGCCTTGGAGCACTTCAACACACAAAAACGGGGTTTGAAAGTTCCCCTCACAGTCTTAGCTAACAGATTACTGTGCTTACAGACAATTTAGTTTTTAATCTAAATTCTAGATTATTTTTATCTTTCAGACCTAATACATATGCTCAACAGCTGCACAGTTGTATGTAAACAGGCAAGGTGCACAAAGGAAAAGAACCAAAGCAAAAAATCCATACAAACAGAAAATCCCAGTGTTCTTAAAAGTCATTGTGCTCTCCTGAATAAATAACACAGCTTCTAAACTCTGCCTGTTCTCATGAATTTTCATAAGAGAATTATTTTTCTTTTCATCGTTATTTTGCCACTAACATGTAAAGGAATCTCAGACACTAAACTATGTAAAAATAAAATGAGGCGCCTTGAATTTCAAAGGAGGAGGGGAGATAGCAGGAAGTTCATAATTAAAGCTGAAATCTTCCTCCCCACTCCTCGGTTTGTAGGAACCTTCAGCAGCCACTTCTGAGCCCTGGATTTCTCATGCTGAGACGCAGGAACTTGGCATGGAGCACTTAAAGGTGAGTTGTGCAGGAAATGTAGTTCTTTTTTTTTTGGCCACTGGCCTTTCTTTCCTTCTCTGAGAGCCTATGGGTTTTTTCCCTGTTCCCAAAAAAGAACACATTCTAACAGGATAAAGGCACCTTTTCTCTGCCCAGGATCTATTTATTTTGATATTAAAATAACATATTGATCAGGTCTGCCTCCTCCTGCTGGCAGAGCTTGCCAAGATCTCCAAGGAAGCTGAATTGCTGATGGTTTGTGAGATTAATCCGAGCTGTCAGGTTTGTTTGGGGAGGAAAGCTGATCCTCCCTCGCTGTGCCCTGTTCCATGCAATTAGACAGCTTCAAAATTGTTTTCACAATTTTGACGTGGCAGAGCAGTCATTTCCCACCATTTCCCTGCTTCAGCTCATACTTCTACTCCCAGGGTTGAACCCTGGGTGGGTTCACACAAAGGTGCAGGTCACTTAGTGAGGCTGAAAATCCAGGCAGATTTCTTGGCAGGGTTTAATAACACTGTAAAGTTCCAACAGGACTCTACCAGAAGGTGTGGGCAGAGAAGCTTTCAAACCCTCCTCATCCTTGGCCAAATGCAAGAAGTCTGTGAGGTTTAACACCATCAGAACTCCCCTGTCTGATATCTCTGCAGACATTCAGCTGTTTGGCAGGATCAATCTGTTGGGACAAACTAAGGGGTTGAAATAGGGGTTGATCCCACCCTGGGATCTTCATCAGCTCTATGTCCTTCAGTACAGTTTAGAACTTATTTATTCTGGTAATGGCCTAGTTCAGTCATGGGCAACACAATTTCATATTCCAAAACATCCTACTGCCCAAAAAAGCGAGAGTTTGGTTGGGGTTTTTTTTTGTTGTTGTTTTCTTTTCTGAAGCAAAAAGGTTCAGAAAATCTTATTGTCATTTTGCAACTGCAGGGGAAAAATCAACACCCTTCCCCCCCAAAGCATCCTTAGACAGCTCATCTGAGTTCTGCTTCATTATGTTGCTTTTGCCTTTCTTAAGGCGAATAACATGCAATCCTCACCAAAAAAAATTGACATATTGCTGGTAGGGATGAGAGAATAAATGAATTTTAAAAAATATTGTAAGAATTCTTGCCCTTAAGGCACTAAACCAAATGTTTCTTTTTAAAAATGACTGCACAGTACTTCTGCTGTGTGAATACTTGCTGCCATGGTACAAACAATCAGTTACAAGCTGTGCTAGCAAAATATTTGCCCCTTCTGACACATTTTATTATGAGAGAGGCTTATTAAATTCTCAAGAAATTTACAGCAGATTAAGCTGTTGAGGATTTTTACAATTAGCATTGATTACCTAAGAATTCATGTGTGATTTCTGAATAGAACTGGCTTGTCAAACAAAAGACAATTAAAAAAAAAAATATCAATCCCAAAGCCACCTCCAGAGTGTAGTCAAAATCCACTGTACAAGGTTGGTTTGGGGAAATAATCAGAATGCAGTTTCCTGTGTCAGAATGAAATGAATGTTAGTGAAATGCATGCAAACCAAACCAGTTATAAATACTATAAGGAGCTGGGTAATTTTAAAATCCCAACCTTTTTAGCATCTAAATAGGCTAATGCCCCTGTTGCTTATTCAGCACTGTTGATTTAAGAGAGCTCAGTACTGTGAATGTCTAAACATTCTGCTGCATTTCTCAGCGTGCTCAGGGCTGTCTGTCTGCTTATTTGATGCTGGAGATGGAGCTCATAATATCTTGTAGCATTTCCCAGCTCTCGAACGAGGCCATCAGGAGCGTTACCCATCTGCCATCAGCCTGGGCCTTAATGAAAGGTGACTGCAGCTCCAGGAGGGGCCCAGCCGAGAGACAGAATTTACATAATCACATTAATTTATGATGCCACGGATGCACATGATCCAGTGTGGAGACAGCACATGCTGCAGCACACCTTGAGGTGAAATTTGAAGCTGAATGCGATCGACACACCCGTGGAAACTGCAGGACACGCATTTCAGGAGGCACTTCCAAGCGAGTTATTAAGATTTCCCTTTGCTGTGCCCTTGAATCACGAAGCCTGGCAACCACACATCTCAAACCAATCCTTCTTCCCATATCCTTTGAGGGTGCAGCTCCAAAGGATCCTCCCCATGGAGGCTCCAGGTGCCATCAAAAACGCGACGTAGCTGCGCATTTCTAATTTTGGAAGTCTCAGCATTTTACAGCAGCTTCCTCAAAAGTTGTTTTTACTGTGTAAAAAAGTAAGAGTCAACCAGTGGCACATTTAGAGAGAAAGCATAGCATTACCTGGGACTTAAACAGGTGTTGTAAAAAACAAGCAAACAAACAAAAACCAAACTTTGCTGCTGAGTTATTAAATAATTTTGTGCAGATTAGTGTTGTTGGCTTAGGATGTGCCACCTTACTCAAATCAAATCACTCAAATTTCACTTCAGCACACATATCCCTTTGTTTATTGTACAGTGGTCATCTACTCTTCGAATCCTGAATCAACCATCTCACTCTTAAGAATGACCACATTTTTCTGGTGTTCTGAGCTCTGTTCTTGTGAGCACTCAGATGACTTTCTCAACAGTTTATCTTTCCATTCCCTTCTCTCCACTGTCCTTCAGCTACTCACTGTTGAGTCCTTGGACTTTATTCTTATTCCTTTTACCATTTCTCTGCTGCTGTGGTGGAAATTTAGGACCTGCACTAATTTTTTCACTGCAAGTTAATCCCATTCTTTTTCCTCCAGTGTTGTGGCATTTCTTCATAAAATACCTTTCTTCTCTCCAGTCCCACTGTCTGTCGTCTGCCTTCTGCCTGACTGGCATCTCTGACTCTCTCCTCCAGCCCAATTTTCTCAAGATCTGGTCAGCTTGTTAAAGGAAAATTTTATATTCCTACTCACTGTTGTATTTAACCATTTTGATCCCAGGCTTTCAGCCTGACCACTCTGCTCTGACCTCCTTCCCACCCAATCTCCTTTTCCTTGCACTTTTCCCCTCCCTACCTCTGAAAGTGCCTTCTGCTTCGTTCAACCTCAGAAATGAGGCCCCTTGGAGAAGCAATTATTTCTTCATCTACTCCTAGCTATTCTTTCCCTCTCTGCTAGGATGTATCATATTAAGTATTATACTCTCCCTAAGTGGTATCTCAACATCATTTTTACCTGTAATAGTCTAGTCTTGCCTCTCCCCACTTCAATCCTTGGAAGTCTGAGAAACTTTACAGGTGTTGGCTCTGGGTTATCCTTCTATCCTCTTGTACAATTATTGTGATTTCCTCTCAGGGACACCTTGTCCACCTTGGAATCTCAACTGTGCCAAAACCAAACATACCACACTTCTTCTCACATCAGCTTCTCTGTTTTCCAGTTGCTGTTTCCCTCTCATCATAGTTGTTATCTGGGCTTATTCTTTAACTCTAGTGATCCTAACTTTTTCCCTACCTTTTGGAATTTAGCAGTGAGCCCTCTAAACTGATAGAGGAATCAGACCACTGAATATGAGTAACACTGAATCTTCAGCTTGTGTTTCCTGACCAAGTGTCTACAGACAATTTATTTGGATTGGGATCCTGAGGTGTCGGTGTCAGAGCTGTTCTCTCCCCAGCTGTGACGAGGACAGGGTTCCCATTTCAGCACTCAACACTCTGCTGGGGAGCTGGAAAGGGCTGGAAACGAACAGCTCTCATTGTGTTCATCAAAAACTACACGAGTCTCTGACAGGACCACGAACCCCACTTACACAGGCAGTTGGTCCAAACCCAAGCACAAAATTCTGCACTAATGAAGGAACTGAGCAACAAAGCCCTCAGCCTTCTCAGCTCTCCCTTAGCTAAGCTGAAGTATTGTTGCAAATGAAAAATTTATGCACACATAAAACATAGAGGCTGCAGAAATTAAGTATGGATGAGGTGCTGAGCGGGACTGACCGCAGTGTAATTCAATTTGGCAGGCCTGGGCTCCAGGTAAACTGGATTAGCTAAGACTGAAAAAATGTGTCAAAGGACTTGAGAGAGATTTAAAGGTGGATGACTGACCAGAATAACGGCCCACACATTACAACGTGTGGCAACGAGGAACGGACAGAATAATTTAGAGAACAAAACTATAAAACGTCCTTTCTGTTCAACACGAACCATCAACTTAAATGCCAATAAGGTACAAAGATGGAATTTATAAAAAAGAGGAAAGGAAAAGCAGAGGATAAATGAGTTTCCTGGGTTTCTGTCTGCTCAGTTGCCTTCTGAGCAAGGCAAGAGACCAGATGTGAGTTTAGAGGAGCAGGTTTGAGTCTTCATTATTGTTTTCATCTCTTTTTAAGTAACTCTCTTCTCTTGACTTCTTAACTCGTTAAACAAATAAACAAAAAATACTTACATTATGTTTTACTACCGAGGTTAATTAGTCTTCCACAGCTGATGATCACTGATTGTAACAGCCAACTAATTAGAATGGTTTGTTTTGTTTCATAAAAGAAGATGGATTATGTGGTGATCAAAGCTAAAGGCTGGAGAAATCAGTGGAGCCAAATTCCCAACTGTCACTCCCCATCCATATTAAAGAACATTTTCCTAGATATTATCATAATAAAGCTGTGACAGAGCTACAAGAACAAAACTAACACGAGCAGACCATATTGGTTCTTGCAAGTACCAGTAAGCAAGAAAAAAGTTTGTAAGGCTCCAAATTTTTGTGCCAGTGAAAGAAGAAAAAGGGGAAGCAGAAGAAATATTGGAAAGATTGCAAGAAACTCTGAAGACATGAGGTTGCACTCTCCACCAGTGACAGCTTAAATGTTACTTCACAACACAATAGGTTAAATTTGAGTGTGGACGATGTTGTTAAAAAAAAAGTTTGCCAAGATTTGCTTGCAGAACAGAAATAACTTCAGTAGCTGAAATATCTTCCACAAGGCCTTTACAGAATTATTCCTCTCTAGCAGAGTGAGCTTCATGAAAAATTCACAGATTATTGATTCAGTCAAAGTGGGTCAAAATTGTGACTACAGTAGAGAATTCCTCTAACCCAAAACTGAACTATTGGGACAGTCCTTCCTCAACTCCCTCAAAAAAATTGGCTTCACAATGGTTTGGGCCAGAGGACAAATAAAAATACATAAAAATAAACAGGAGATAAAACCTACCAATGAAAATACCTGGGATTTCAATGAAGTGCACAGCATGTTTTAGACCCTGGAGGTATTTTCTTTCTTTTTTTCTTTTCTTTTCTTTTTTTTTTTTTTAAAGTAACATCATTTGGAAATTTAACACAGTTGCAAAAGAGCCCTAAGGTACAAAAATTGTGCTTTATTTTAAAACTGCATTATGTTTATAAGAACGCATTTGTTCAGATGTGAGAGAAAACATAAGCCCTCATTAAGGGACAAAATAATTTCTTTTCAGAGTGCAGATCTAGAGAGGAGGAAAGTTCAGAGACTACCAGAGAACATTTCTTTCATGCCAAGTTTTGCTGCTGGAGTTCCAATGTAATACCAGTGAAATACTGCAGTAGTTAAGAGTGATCACATCACTGATGTTCACAAGATTTGTGTGCTCTTTCCCTCCCTGGATCCTGCAGGTATAGCAGGTGTAGCAGAAAGTCCTCAGAACATTCTGAAACATTTGCTCTCCCTGAAAAAGTATGAAGAGGAAATTGCCTGTTCTTCAGTATGCAAAGGGAATTCTAAGGAAAAAAAAAGGGTAAGTTGAGGGATATTGGGAAAGTCTACTTTGCAATATCCACTTATTAAAGATACTGTGCCAGAAAATGGAAAAGAATGGAAACTGAGAAAGTTTTTCGGAAGTTGGCATTAATCAGAAAGCAGTGAAGACCCAGGAAAAGGATTTCATCTTTCAGGGCAAGCTATGAAGAGAATAATACCCACTCACCAGAAGATCCAGAAGACTGTTGTGCCTGAGAACCTCTCTTTTCCACATTAGAGATTCAAGGTCCCTTCACCACCCTGCTCACATTTCTGAGGTGAGAAACTTCCCTGTCAAAAACTATTCTTTGAATTCCTAGAAAATGTTTGGCTGAATTGACAGGAAAACCATTCTGCTGGACCACTCCAGAACACGTCTCCTCCATGCTCAAAGCTCAAAGCTTGTTTTCCTTTGAAGCTCATTCCTATTTCCACTTTCTCAAAAATGTTCCCAGTGTTAAAAAATCACAGCAGGGAACTGAGTAAAGAACTGGGACTGCCAAAGCTACACTGATAATTCTACAAAGTTAAGAGCTAATCCAAGAACATTAAACCCCCCACAGCTTGAAGTACTTTATCTAATTGCCATATTTGATTTCATAGAGGTGGCAATTTTACAATTTGTAATGCAAGCTTTCTTATTTTTTTTTCTTTTAATATACTAATTAGAGTAGGAAATGACTCCGTGGAATCTGCCAGAAATTTTGACTTTTTGAATTGCAGTTACTGAATATTTACTTGCAATGAATCTTTCAGGAGTTCATTGTGAAAGTAGAGAACTTAAATGCAATAATTGATAACAAACTGAAGGCCTGATACTTCTCTCGTAACTAATTTGAAAACTTGTTAATCTTCCTGCCCTTGCTATTCCACAAAGACTTAATAGCACAGATCTGTAGAAATGTTTCCTGATAATTATGCTCCATTAATGTAACAGAATCTATCATGATCTGCTTGCTATTCACTTATTTATTTATTTAACTTAACCAGTGAAGTGGTTAGAATGAATACACAGGTCAAAGATATCACAGAATCATAGAACAATTTCACTTGGAAGGGACTTTTTAAATGCCATCTAGTCTAACCCTCCTGCAATAAGAAGGGACATCTTCCACCTCCCCTTCATCTACCCCTGAATGCATAGATGAGAAAAGTGACTGTGGCTCTTCCAAACATGAAATGAACCTGTAAGATTCCAACTCTCAGGCTTCTAAGCACGAGATGGGCTTGAATAAACCCCTATTTTCCTGCTGAGCACAGTGACTGGGGCAGCTCATCATCATGTCGTGGGGCTGCCTCCTCAGCACCTCCAGAGCATCAAATTCCTTCTTATCAGTTTTTTAAATTTCAACATCTGATCGCCTCTTCCAAGAATTAGAGCACAGAGGAATTTGGCTTTGGTGACAGGGACTGTAATTGCATCACACATTGACATTGGGTGTTTCCTTCTTGACTCCTCTAAAAAAAACTGGCTGCACAATAAGAAATGCAAAACATTGCACAGAAATAGAATGATTTTTTCTGCCTCACTTTTTAAAATATAAAAGATGCTCATGGAAATTCAATTATTATATATTATAGGACTGGTTTAACTCTAGAGATAGAAGCAATATGTCTTTGAAAAGCATGTTAAGGTATTACTCTTTCTACCTAAAAATGGATGCAGTTTCATCAGTTTTCCTGGTGAAAGTTTTGTGCCTGAAACGCTGAGGGATGTTGAAGGAGACATGAAATTGGGCAGAACTCTGCTGAAAACCATCTCATCTTTGGAGGAGCCAAAGCTTCCCACCCAACAGGGAGGGGGGAAAAGTTGGGACTTCACGACGCAAGAGGTGGAAAAGAAGAATCCGGCCCAAGCGACTGGAATTTCAGCCTGTTGTTATTGATGCCTTTCACTGCCAGGGAAAGGCTTTAGAAGCAATAAATGGCAAATCCCAGCAGTGTAATGTTTAAATACAAAATTGTTTTGTGAACAGTGAAGATCAGTCTTTGACCAGTTTAAAACTCGTGTGTGTGGAGTGTGCACCACGCTGAAAAAACACGGGCTTGTACAAAGCAGCCAACTGGCCAGCACCAAATGAAGTGCAGGATTTTTAGGGCCCAGTTTGCAGATTTCACACAAAATGTATCGTTTGCAATACCAGCTGCAATTTGAATGTAAAATGCCGTTTGTCAAAATGCTGCACGGATCCTAAAATGCTGCACATTTAATCCTGGATGTTGGAAATTGAAGGAAAGCTTTAATAAAATTCCTTTGCTGTGAACATCAGTCCCAATCTTACAAAAGCATGGCTTTTATTAGCACTAAAAAGACTTCCAGTGAACACATTCATGTCCTGGGGCTTGTATAGCAAAAACCAGCAATAAATTTAG
Organism: Empidonax traillii; assembly: GCF_003031625.1. Taxonomy (NCBI): domain Eukaryota; kingdom Metazoa; phylum Chordata; class Aves; order Passeriformes; family Tyrannidae; genus Empidonax; species Empidonax traillii. Next base: position 247,286 of record NW_020955546.1, on the reverse strand, counting down.
AATCTCCAGTAAACAGATCATTGTATAAATACAGAATAATTTTCAGAGCATTGGAGGTCGTTTGTGAACATTAAATAATAATTTCTGACTGGCTGGATTACTCAGATTTAAGATAGGGGATAAACAGCAAAAAAACAGGCACTTATTAAATATTGCTACAAATTTACTTCCAGCAATTCTACAGTTAAGTTTTTTGGGATATAGAAAATACAGAGAGAGTGAATTGGGAAATACATCCTTAATCTACTGGGCTGTGGTAAACACAGAAATATTGCAGATTCCAAGTCAGGTGAGGATTAACATAGTCAAAGAGGAAGTCAGCCAACAAGTCAAGCAAAAATAACACCCATGTGTCCTGAAAGTTCAGTGCTCACATGGAATGCTGCTGACAGGAATACAGAGAGCCTGTGAACTGCCCTCTTGGGCCCCACATCCTCCAAATCCCACCTGTGTGTGTGTTTCAATGAGTGATGATGAGAAGATTGTTTGAAAAAAAATATCAAAAATCTAGGAATTATGAAGCTAATCCACATGCAAAGCCTAAAAACTTCTGACAGGATGAGGACACAAAGGCAGCCAGTCCTTTCCAGCTTGATTGATTTGTTCGTTATTCATTTGTTGGCAAATCTTGTGACATTTGCCAAGAGGATGACATTTATACCAATTACTGTTTTCATTTGTTGCTCCCTTTAAAATGAGCAAGAAGAGCTTTACAAACAACAAAAAAGCCAACATCCCTTCTGCTATCAACAGCTCCCAGTCCAAGCCAGGAACAGACAAATGCCGTGGAGGAGGTGACTGAACTTTTCACTCAGCCTTCTTCCAGATATCTCAAGGGAAACAGCAGCTTTTGGATGCTCACTCAGCTTTGGATGCTGACTCTTGACAAGCTGATAAGAGCTACATCAAGAGATTTATATTTGACCAATTCTACAGTCTACAAAAGGACCCACTGAGATAGTAAAACCATTGAAGAACAAACATTACGTTTGGCCTCATTTCATCTTTCATATATTTGAGTTTTCCTGCTGGCTTGTGTTCCCTGCACAAACTTACCTTCACACAACTTTCAGACATGCATTTTCCATCATTATACATTTAACTTTCATATTAAGATCTCAGAGCTCTGAACACTGAATTTTATATATATTTTATGTATAATGCTGAACCAGGCACAGCTTGCATTTATTTCAAACTCCCTCCTCCCTCTCCTTTTGTTATCATGTTAAAATCTCCTATGTTATAGAGGAAAGTAATTTTGGCTATTCTGTGTTCCTTTTGTGGATGAAACAGCAAATTGCAAATATACCTGTCACAAATATCAATCCACAAAACATTAAAGCCAGAGCTGTTCTCCAGAAAGCTCAGTTGAAAGCCCACCTGGAATAAGGACTTCCAAATTGCAGACATTCTACCCTGGAAGAATAACCAGAGGTTTAAAGCAGGCATGGATAGAAGAGGCACTTAAAAGAGGGGCCTAATTTCAGAAATGAAGGTTGAAATCTTAGCAAATAATGACTCAGAGTCATTGCAGTGACTAAAGGTGTGTAAAGAGTTTAAATAGCAGGAAGACAAAGTGATAATTTTGGGTTTCATTTCTTTACTGATCTCAGCAGCCAAACCTGATGAGCTCTGCTACAAATGAGACAGGCAAGAGGAAGGTGTTTTTAGGAGAGCTTTTCTATAAGAAATGACTAAGAACATTTGCCAAGTCTAGCAAAACCATAAAGAGTCATTATTTCAAGATAAATATACTGAGGAACCATTTAGGAAAAGTCCAGAAGTTTTAGCTGAGTTTGAATAAATTTAGGTTAGATATTAGCAGGTTTCTAACCAGAAAGGTTCTGATACTCAGGATTCAGCCAAATGGAGTAGAGAGGGCAATAAACCTTATTATCTTTAAGACAGAACTTGGTAGGCTAATGAAAAAGTTTATTTGATACTGTTTCAGAGGGATTGGACTTAATGATCCAAGAAGTCACTCCTGGTCCATTTTCACATTCTGCCAACAGCACACAACTAGAAATATTAAGAATAGGAATATTACAAAGCACTATTCAACCCACCCAATAATAGTGTCCTAAAATGCAGGAGCTGCAGAGTAAAAGGAAATCTTATCAGCAGGAAGATGCTCCCCCTGCAGCCCCATGCTTGGGGACTGTGAACAGAACAAGTTCATCTCCTGCTCTGGCCAATGTAGACAGAGATGAGGACTCCAGGCTCTAAAATCCATTATAAAAGAGCTGAGCACTATCATATATTTCAGGAATTACTCGTGTCCAGTAAGAGCCAGTCCCTTGCACTCCTTTAACGAGCTGATGAAGCAGGACCAGCCAGGAGGCATCAGTTCTGGGGAGAGGAGTGCAGAATGGCTAATTGGCCTTGGGATGCAGAAAGTCTCGTGCAGAAAGTCCCAATCTTGTGCAATTTCCATGGGAGATACCTGTGCTCTGCCTGGCCATGGTTTCACATGTGTGCATTTTGCTGTGGGAGTTTGGAGATTCACAGAAATACCAAACTTCCTGGTGCAAAATTTGGGCACTTGCTGTGTCAGTAACCATAGTTGAATTCAGCTTCAGCACTTATAGTAAGGAAAGCGGATCTATCTTTCCTAAGCTTGCTAGTTCTTCAGGGTCTTTTACCTCTGAGTTTTGAAATGCACTGAAGTTAAACAGCAAATCTGGAGCTTGAGAAAGCCAGAAAACAGCCTGAAAAGAACACGAGGCCTCGTCTATTGAGAGGACACACCATAGCCAGCTTCCTCCAGGGAATAATCAGCTGGAGGATTTTTGTGCAGAAACTTCTGGTAGCAAGTAGGTCACTCCTGACTCAGAACTGAAGGAGCTCATTTCACTTGTGAGTGATGAAAGCCAGGCCCTGCACGGATCCTCCCTGTGGTCTCTTTAGTTAAAAGCAATTTAATGCAGGCAGAGCTGAAACTGAGAAATGGACCACTTGGAGAATGAGCCCCACAGTTCACAGAGGATCCTGTTCAGCAGAGTAATATCTGCTTTTAAAACCAACCAGTGAGTGCTGTTCCAACATTCAAGCACCTTTGGACTGAATCCCGGGCAGTTGCTGATGGAGACTGTCTTGGTGGAAAAGCCATTAACCTTTGGGAGTTCATGCTTAGATCATAATTTTCATAATCAAAATTTTAAAAATAACTTGTAATGGGGAATAAAGGGTAGTACCAGACTCGTTTGCTGCTCTCTCTTAATAGCCAGTGGTCCCCCTGAGCACTTAAAGATTGATGGCACATCACACCATGTGCTTTCTGTCTTATTAAAAGGCAACTTAGCCCACATAAGAAAACAAAAATTCCCGATTTCCACATGCCTGTTGGTTGTCTGCTGCAAAATCCCAAGCTTTTGTGCTGCAGCAGAGGCATCCTTTGTTGTTCAGGCAGTCTGGAGATGAGATACTTTTTAAAAGCTTTCAGGTTTTCTCTGAGGGCTCGCACACATCACTTGCACACCCCTCGCACATCCCAGTGTGAGCTGCATTTGGCTCTGACCTCAAAGGCCCCTCTCTCTTTGATTTTCCTGGCTTCTCATTTAATTTTCTGGACAAACAGCATGAGCCACACATAAACTGTGCAATGTACCATGAGGGATTAGATATTAGTAAGAATAATAGACTTTACAGAGTAATGCACTATAGTTTACAAATTACAAAAAAAAAATGTACCCAAACAACAAACATTTACTCAATCCTGTTCATGTCTAGAACTTTCATTCTTAGAGGATTAAAGTAGCTCTCCAAGATTCTGTCAGAGATATCCTTGGGAATAATAAGCCTAAATTTTGGCAATTTCCCCAGTACAGTGTATTTATTTGAAAAAAAAAAAAAACAAACACAACTTAATGCAATCTGCTGGGTTCTATGAGTGTGTGCTTAATCAAATATTTCAATGCTCTTTCTTCTGAAGCAAAAATCTATGCCAGTACATTAATCAATACTCACCATGATAGATAAAATATTTTGCATGAAAACATGATATTTTTCTTTTTAAGGGAAAGTCAAATTTAGTGAGTTCAGACAAGATGTAAATATTGTTGTATTGTTAGTTAAGAAAAAAAATCCAGCAAATTTGAAATGGCTTAATAAAACAACAGTCAAAAGCTTTTCCTTTGGGCAGTTTTCTTCCCTTAACTCTGAAAATGTCAATCAACAAAAGGATTCGTCTGGTGCCCATGAAGAAATCTGCAGTAAAAATGAACTCATGAATACACCCCAGAACTTACCAAAAAACTCTGGGGATGTGAAAAATAATTTTAATATTTATGTTTTCTGCATCCATGCATACAATTTAATCTTCATACCAATTTTATTATAGAGCTGTATTATCCTAAATTATTGAGTAGAATCTCACATTTCACCACCAATGTTAGGGAGGGCTGTTACTCTAGGAAGGCCTGAGTGTCCCAGAACACAATTTTTGGCTTCCTGCCTACCCAAGATGGATGAACAAACTGTGTTCTACACCACTGAAAATATTCTTGCCTCATTTTTTTTCTCAGCTACAAATAAATAATAATTGAAAGAACTATATTTTTACAGCAGATTTTCCAAGTTTTCTTCCTGTCTTGCATCTGCCAGTTTATAAAAAAATATCAAGAGTTCAATGAAATGGGGAAATTTCACCCTGTTAGGGAGTCAGAGCCCTTCCCTCTTTGTTTTAGCACAAACTGAAGGAAAAAGAGGGATTTGCACAGAAATTAGAAATACCTGCAGAGGAGTTAGAAATACCTACACCTTGCATGGAGAAAGACAAAAAATGAACCACCTACACTCTGGTCTTGGCCTGTTATTGTTTGGGTTCCCCCATCCTGGTAGCCCTTCCAAGAAACCACGTACCAGTAAAACATATACAATTAACATGGAGAAATAATTACCAACAGGAAGCTGAACGGTGCCATCCTGTAAAGTTCCCCTTGGGACAGGCTCTCTTCCCTGAATTGTACTCAATACACAAATGAACAACAATTATTTTCTGAATCAGCATGAAAATGAGCAAGCGAAAAAACACACCAAGGTTAATTGGGGAACCAAATGAGAGTATTAACAGATCCAAGGATAATTAATCATCGCCCAGGTCTGGTTCTCCTACAGATTGCTCACCTGCTCAGGCCCTGATAACCACTACCCCCTAAATCAGGCAGAATTGAACATGATGAGCTCAGGACCAAGCCCTCCCTCATGCTGGTCAGGTCGTGGGGAATGTGGGAGTCAGGTTTGCAGCACAAGGCGTGACCCCCACAGCAGCCCCTGGTGTTGTGCCAACCCTCATCAGCGCTTGGCAGCAAAGCAAGCAAGAGAAAACACAGGCAGGCACAAGGCAGAGAGAGAAAACCGACAGGGCTAGGGTTTACAGGCCCTATATTTACCACATTTTAAAAGGTGACTGTCGATGCAATCGCGGGCATCGAGGAACGGCACTGTTTCAAATCCTTGCTTACGAGCACAACTCCTCAGTAAATCCCTAAAAGTGCCTTTGCTGAGGTCAGAGATTTTTCTGTGATGCCCCCAGCAGTTCTACAGAACAGGTGTGTGACTGGTGCTCTGGCAGTTACTGCTTTGCTTCCCCCTCTTGGAAACATCTGGGAGCTCTCAAGCGGCGCACGGAGGAGCAGCGGCACGAAAACGCCCCATTTCACATACGGGGTTGTTTTACTTGACTTGTTTTGAACAGGGCCCTTCCTAACCAGAAATGGTGTCTCAGCTGCAGGATTTGTAAAGAAAGAGAGGGAGATTTGTCTGCTCCTTGTGGATAAGTGTAGCTGCCAGCACTGCCACGCTGGTCAGAGCGAGGCTTTGACGTGTAATTTAGAAGAACAGATGTTTTATCTGGGAATTTGCCCAGATCTTAAGAGTAGAAAGTCGTGAGGAATGCAGCAGTGGCCTCTTTTGTCAGCACATTATCCTGAAAAGTCCTGAAGAAATTGTGAGCTAACAGTTGGATTTCTAAGGCCCAGCAGAGAAGCAGAGACAATGTGTGATTACCTTTGTGAGTGACACACACTGCAGTGATGAGCTAATTGGTGATCACCAGTTAAATGGACTGAGCAAAGCTGTAAACCCTGCACATGTTAATATGCCCATTATTTTCCCATCAATCCTCTCTTCTCATCCTGTTCTTTTGAGAAGAGCCCAAGAGTGACATCTTTCCTTCCCATCCTCTGCACCAGCAGCGACAAATGGCACCAAGTATTACAAGGACTGGACGTGTCTGAGAAATCTTTGAGAGACATTAACTCCTGCATTTCATGCAAAACTGAACTAATAAAGACTTTTCCTCATAGATGTCCAAATTGAAAGGGGTTTTAATCCACACCAAAAAGATTTCATAAGACTCTATCATTAGTACAAGGACTATTAAGCATAAAAGAAGGTACCTTCAAATTTATCTTTTGCACACTCTTCAATCACTGCTCAGTCTTGCCTTTTCTCTAAATGCACTGTTCAATTTGTACCATAAATGCCTTGGAGGATGTGCTGACAAAATGCTATTATCTGTCTGAAATACCTCTCAGACATCTTCTGCCTTTAACTTTTGAAGTACTAAATGCTTACTAGAAAAATTAGTTGGACAGTGCCCATGGAGAAAGGCAAAAAATGAACAAACTGCACTCTGCTCTTGGCCTATTATTTGGGTTTTCCCATCTTGTTGCTTCAAGAAAACACAGGGAAAGCACATACAATTAACATGGATAAATATACCCACAGGAAGTGAAACAATGCTATTTTGTGAAGTTCCCTTTGGGCTGTGCCCTTTTTCCTGAATCGTACAGAGGACACAAATAAACAGTTATTTTCCTAATCATCATGAAAAGGAACCAGAGAAGAGAAAACACCTATGAACACAGCAAGGTTAACTGGGGAATCAGCTGTTGGTATCAGCAGATCCAAAGGGCAGGGTGGTTGGAACTAAATGAGTTTTAAGGTCCCTTCCAGCCCAAAGCATTCCATGATTCGAGATCAAGGGTTGCTCACCAGGTGATCTGCAGCTCTTCAGTGGGTCACAGGTACCTGGGGGACACAAATCAGAGCAGTTCTGTCTGGCAGACTCAGCCAGAACGAAGGTGTTGCTCTCTCCATTACTTTTTGCTGAGCCTACACCCTGTGTAAAGCCACCAAAGCAAGTTGATAATGATGCATGAAGTGGAAAACCCTCCTGGAGCACACCCAAAAGCACTGTGGATGTGCAGAACAACCACAGCAGTGCTGTGTTATTTGGTGGACCTTACTCCATGTGCCCACAGGAACATATTCAGGTTTTCACTGGTTTCAAACAGGTGCAACTCCACTCCTTGCAATGGGTTTATTCCTAAACATGACTGGAGTCAGACAGAGTAGTACAGAAAGAGCAGAATGCTGTGGGACTAAAGATGAAATCCTTTACAGGTGTCACTTCCCTGATTCAAATCAGCAGAGAATTTGCCCTGGTTGCTCCCCTGTTGACGTGTGTCCCCTCTGAGGAAAAGGGAGCTGGGTACCTGGAGAATAAAACTGCTTGGGGGTTCTCTGTGCCACTATCACACATCAACACTAGCTCTTTCAGCATCACAAAACTTGCTGGAAACTGTTTGGAGAATTTTCAGTGTAAGTTTTCAACACTTTTCGATTCATCTCCATAGTCACAGTGCTGCTCAAAGGTTATCTGAAATGGCTGCGGGCAGTGAGGAATCAGAGAGAGATCACATGAAAAGCAGCCTGGTTTCTGCAAAGAAAGGATATTCAGCTCCTCTGTACCATTACTCTGAACCATTTTGGCTACTTTGGGGACATTAAATACTGGAAATAGCTCAGAAAGCATTTTGGCTCCACATCTATGTCTATATATCACAAGGGCTACTGTATAATGCAAGTGATTCAAATCCATCCTAACTAAAAAATGTAAGCTACATAATGCCAAAAATGTCATTAGGATGTAAGCCCTGCCCATAGGCAGACTCCTTCCATCCTTCCAGGGATCATTCCAGATTGAAACCCAGAGATTTAACATACTTGCCTCCTGCACATTACACCATTAACTTTGTATTATCAATCAAAGACAAATTATTCTTACAGGATCAGCTTCCTCAGCCAGGTATCAGTGAGATAAGATGAGATATGGTCCTAGTACTTGGGAATCAGATCATCCTGAATGGTTTAAGCCTCTTTGGCTTAAACAGCTGTTGAACTCTCATCTCAGCTGATGACAACATTTAGGACCTGAGTTGTTACAGGTAAATTTTTGTTTCCATACTAAACAAGGAGACTAATTGAAGACCAGTCCCCAAATTTATCACTCAAATATAATGAAAGCAAGGCAACGTATTTTCCTTAAAGTGCAGACCCAGCATTCAGAGTACACAATTTATTCCACGCTTGTTGGCAAATGGGGTTTATTTCTTCAGTTTTATTCTGGCTCTTGACTCAGAGAGGCTCTGGAGATACTCAGACCCAGTTTCCTTACTGGTTTTACTAGTTTTGCTTCCAAAATAGGACAATGTTAGTTTGTGTGATCCACATTTGTCTTTAAATTGCTTGATTCTGGCGTGTTTGCAGCACATTTCAACTCATGACCAGCTTTTCTTCATTTATTCGTAGCTTCTCTCGGGAAAATTGTGTGGTCTAATCTGAACATCTTGGCCAAAGCTTGTAATCTACCTACTCTATTTGCTCCTAATTCAGGCCTTCAGCAATCAGATCTGGAGCTTTCTGCCATTATGTGACTCCCCATGGAGATGCTCCACAAACTTCCACCAACACCTTTCAGTTTGTTGTGGTTTTTTTCCCCACAAATTTAAGCAGAGGTTCGATATATTTTTTAAAAAAACTAATATCTTTTTAATCTCTTCCAGTTAAGTTGCTGGAACTGCAGATGTCCCTGACACATATTTCATGTTTTCAGGTTTTCAAATGTGCATATTTGCCGCTGTGAGAGACACAACCCCCCCCCAAGCCACCCGAGGTTCCCTCACCTGTGCACCAGCTGCTTGCGGCTCACGCAAATCGCAGTCTCGTAGTCGTGGGTGACACACACCTTGTGGGGGCTGCACTTCACCTTCAAGCAGGGATCCTTGGAGGGATCCAGGGCTGCAAAACACCAAACACACCAAAAATTTGATTTCACAGCCACTGCATAACAGGCATATCATTTTGTAGAAGTTATTTTTAATTTTTACAGGGAAGCATCTCCTTAAAATGCTTAAAATGCTCGAGCAGAGGAGCAGCAATGATAATAAAATAACCCTGGGCTTTCATACAGCAACTTACACCACCAGCACTGCTGTTGGAGGTTGGATTAGAGGGCATGATGTGTTGGTGTCTCAGAGCAAATATGCCCAAGCTGTTGACCCATTTGGAAGGTGTCTCTCTAAGTTCATTCCCTTACAAAAGGATGTTCTAAAGATGAGCAATAAGGCACTATGTGCCATGATGAATTACAAATACTCAAAGCATGGTTCTGTGAATACTTCAGAAGAAGGGAAGTCACAGCCACACTGAGAACACTTCGCACTTTTTAACACAAGACACACTTTACCTCTCCCATCCTTCCCCAAGTCACGGGCCACTCTTGGTTTCCTTTCAGGGACTGTATAAATCTCTTACTTCACATGATGATAACTGTGCCTCCCTCTCTTACTGAACTTACATAGAAACTCTCCAAGAAGACTCTTTGAGGCATGAGAACTGTCAGTTTGCTATGAACAAAATTTCTTGAAGAGCAAATGCATTTGCAACAGGCAGGGGATTCTTCTGTGTTCCTGCAGGTCTTAAGAGCTGCAGCTGTTCTGTGCTGGGTTAAACAGCCACAGCTACAAGCTCCTGCCACATTAACACCCGTTACCCATTTGTGATGGGCAATTGAGCTTCACCGGTGCATATGTATTTACTGGAATGCCTTCGGTGCAAGACAGGGGGAAATCGTAAAAACAAAGCAAAAGTGTTAAAAGCTTTCCCTTTTAAAGCCATTAAAACTGATCGAAGAGGTGAAGTGAGCCAGGCAGGAGAAAAGACCATCTGTTTCCTGCACCATAAGCAACAAGGCATCAGCATTTAATGCATCAGGAAAGTATACAGGCAGGTTAGAGGGGACAGGGTCTGTCCCATTGGAACGACCAAAGGCTGACATGGCTCTTCAGGGGGGTTTTGCTGTTGCCTTTTGGTGTCTTTTCTTAAGTCAAACAGATGAGAAGTATCCCATTCCCTGCCCTTTGCATTCCCAGAACTCTAAGAGTGAGATACACCCTCTTAAATCCTCTTTACTCTCCTTGGAGATTGAGTTAGAGACTGAGGCAGATCTTTGACAGGGATTGAGATGGCAAGGCACAGTTTCCTTAGTTATCTGTCTACCTAGATATTCTGAAACTGCAAAACAGAGTGAAACACCCTCTTTCTGCAAAGCCTTTGGGGACTGAGCACCACTTGGGAGTGGGCAGGGTCACCAGATCTTGGGTTTTAAGAGGCTGAGGTAACTCAAAGGTCATTCCCACACCCACAGATTTAACGAGCAGAACTTCTGCTGGCCTTGCTCTGCCACTGGAGCACATGCACATCCCTGATGCAAAATGCTGCCTCGACAAAAATCACTGTGCAAACTGGCTCAGAGCCCGGGGCTAAGAGCTGCCAACAGCACTGGGCTGCTGGAGGCCTCGCTCTGGCCTTTTCCATCAGCCAAACCTGCCTAGGTGGGGATGTGAGTTTAGCCTTGAGAGTCAATCCTAGTTTGGAATGAATATAAGCAGCGAAATTTTGGCCTGCGTGGTCCATGTGGCATCATGCACAGTTACAATACTTAGCATTTTTTCCTTGTAAAATTTACTCTAATTGGAGAATTTTATCCACTTCAGAGCTATTTAGGTTTTCTAAGGCAGTGAAAATGCACACAGGTCTGAAACAGCATCACATTATACATTACCAGTAAAAGAAACACAGCTTACAGATATTTTGCAATTTAAAATTTATCTCTCATAAAAGAAAAAAAAATATATGAATATATGAACAGTTTGAAGGAAAAAGGCAATAGGAAAAAATATGGCTGGAAATGCCAGTCACTATTTCCTTACAAATCAGGTCCCAACCTCAGTGTCTCGCTTCTAAAAACTGAAAAGAATAATAATATTGACAATAATAAATAAAGCTTTTCCCTACCTGTGTGTTGGATTAATTATTTCATTTATGCTGGAAAAGCTCATGAAAATCCTTACATGGAACACACAACAGAAGTTATCATTTATTATTCATTACAAACAGCCCTTACATAGAGTCCAAAGCAGTAGCAGGAAGTTTACTAAATACAAGCAAAACTGTGGCCTTTTTAGAAGACAGGCAAAAAACCACAAAACACGATGGGCAATATTATTTCCCAAGATTTTTGTCCACTTATGCAGAATGTATGATCCATTTATGAACAGAAAAGTTCAAAATGGGGCTTTTTACATGTCTGCAAAGTTCCTCAACACGTCCAATCCATTTGGAAGGTTGTTCCACTGCTAAGCAACACAAGCCCTAAGGAGAGCTCATAATAAGAAACAATTTCTGAAATATGCTAATCAAAGATCATGCTTTGTTAATCAGATTTCTACATGACTGGGAGCAGATGCTCATCACTGGCAGGAGAACACACCCTGGGGAATAAGATGAAACATAACAACCGAATTTGTCATTACAATTCTTTTTGTCCTAAAGCAACGGGGATGAAATCTTTGAAAATGAAGAGCTAAAAGTAAAAAATAAATAAATAAAGTGGGAAGATGATGTTGTATTATCAGCTTGGAAGGAAAGCTACAGCCATCCCTTCCTATGTCAAGGAGTCTGCACTCTGGCCTGTCTGCACAGTAGGAGCAAAAATACCTTAAGCCTGGCTTTGAGATGTGAACATTGTCCCACTTTTTCTTTAGACTGAGTCTGAAGGTAAAACTGATGGTCAGTTAATCTCACCTGACAGTGGCTGAGGATTCATCCACAACTTTTGTAAGGGGATATGTGTCCAGTCAGTGTTGGAATTCAGGGTTTCACATAAACTCTTTGATGAAAACCCATTTCAGTCACCCTGCCCATCACTGTGTGAGCCCAGGCTCCACAGTTTCCTGTTCTGAGCATTTCCCGTGTTCAAATCCCTGCACACTCGGTCTCCAAGGGGGGTATCCATCCCAGGGGGCAGCTGGCTGAAAGAAACACTGCACAGCTCTCAGTTATAACCCTTTTCAGAAGCTTTTCATCCTGGGAAAATTTAGGATGTCTGGCTTTTCATCTTGGCTCAAAAATCTCCCTCCCTTCACACCCAGAGGTTTCTGCTGCTGACATTTGCTTTCTGCCCAGCTGCCCAGGAACTCTGAGCTGGGAAGTCTCTTCCTGTCTGACAAGTGAAGAAGTGTTTAGATGGGTTGGAGTTTCTGCTTCATTGGCCGCAACATTTTTGGAAGAAAATTGTACTCTGCAGGTCAGCTGATTGCACTGCAAAGGGAAAGGCTCTCCTACATACACAGTGACCCAAAACCTGTGCTAGACTCATTTATATAAAATAAAGGTGCAGCATCAAAGTTCCTGTTGTTAAGAGACAAAAGATTTGCATTCCTTAGTTTCTTTTTTTTTTTCCCCCTAGCTTTTATAATGCAGAGCAACCTAAATTCTCTCTTAAAACAATAAATCTTCTCTGGTTATCTCAAAAAGAGAGCAGAATAATTTGTAGACATAAACACCAGGGATGGCACCAGCCTGCTAACAACCTCCTAATGCTATGTTGACATTGCTCTCCAGTACCAAAAGGACTACAAACACCAACTGCATCCCAAATCCCTTTCCCTCCCAGCTCCACCCAGCAGAACAGAGAACTCTCCCTTATGAACCGAGCACACTTTCCTCTCCCCTCCTTGCACCATTCACCAGAGGCCGTGGGTTTCCAGTATAAATCAGTGTTGCACAAAGACCCACCAGCAGTGTTTGAGATACTTTTCTATTAAATTTCACGTTTTTATTTATTACCCTGCTGTAAAAGAAGACTTATGACTTGCAGGAAAATCTTTAGTTCGGTCAGTGGCAGCACAGGGAGGAGCTGCTCTCTAAGATTGTGGCTCCATATGCTGTGGCAGTGGGTCACTGTGTTAATCACAACAGAGGGAATTTCCTTTTCACACATCTGACTTTAAAAGGGTGCTAACAAATAAATACTTTCAGCCTCTCACAGCAATGGATGTGTAATCCTGCAGAAACTGTACAACTAGTTCACAACAAGATTTATGAGCTTGATTCTCTTTTTATGACCGTTCCTCAGGGGAAAGAGAGTAATTTCAAAGTGGAGCTGTTTAGTGGAGCTGAAATGAACTGCACAATCAAAAAGAGATGGTATTATGTAAATATTGGGTTTTCTGTTTTCAAAATAAGCGCTATGATCACTCAATGACAAAAATACTCCCTCATAATGCAACGTCAAGAGCAGTTGCTTTTGTGCAATCCCCTTGGATCTGCTCTGACTACATAAGAAAAGAAGAGCATCTGTTGGGAAAGGTATGATGAACTGGAAAATGAGACCTGCTGCCTTCAGTGCAGAGGTCCCAGGGTATATTTTAATACAAAAGGGATTGATGATTAAAACTAAGCCTCTCAATTAAATGATGCACTACACTACAGTTGTGCATTTCAGAATGATCATGTGTCAGTGGATTCCAGCTATGCTCCACCTGCAGGCATGAGAAAGGAAAGCACAGTTCCTGGCTGTAGAGGCCAGGAAATGGGCAGGAATGGGAAAGGCAGGAATGGGAAAGCTGCAGACACGAGCAGGGCTGGGCAGGCAGTGGACAGAAGGCTCCGACTTTCACCTGATTTCCCCCCTCACTCAGAGTGAAGCTCAGATGGCATCTTATGTCAAACTTCAGACCTAAGAGGGAAGGTCTCAAAGCAGCATCTTGTCTCCACTTGCAGCACAGTGACAGCCAAAAAGAAAGAAGTGTGACTGAGGCACCTGAGCAGTGGCCTGGTGGAGTCTCACTCCACACTTCCACGAAAACCCTGGTATGGCAAATGTTTAAGAAGCCACTAAGCTGCTTAAACGTGTGCTTGGAAAAACCCCTACAAGCTTTGCTCTTGATTTTTGCTGGGGAAAGGGCAAGTCCTCAATACATGACGGCTAAAAACAGCTTTGCCTTTAACATTTTGGTTGTTCCAAGTGCACCACAGCCTTCCCACCAGAATCAGAGCTTCTACAGCTCTAAAGTACAAGAGGAATTGATGCTGTTTTTCCTGAGGTCATACATATTCAGTTAAAGAGCACTCAGCTGAGCATTGCTCTGCTTCTCTGGGAAGGTCTCCAGTGGAAAACTTCAACCAGTCCATGTGCTGAGGTTGGATTGTCCCAGGGCTTCACCCAAGTGCAGTGGGCCTACTCCATCTCCCTTGTGTGAAAAAGACACCCAGTAAGCCCGGGATGGAATTCCAGGCTTTTATTCCATTGGGAAGAGCATGTTCTTCGTGGGAGCTGAATGTTAACATTTATTCTTAGAGCTGGTATTAACTCTGGTTTTACCAAGAGTTATTTAATAAGAGATTACAAGACCCACCCCCCATATAAACGTAAATAATCACCACTGCTTTTATACCGTTTCTGCAAATCTTGGTGTAAGTAATTCTGCTTCATTAGGGAGAAAATTGGTGTTAGCCCTTCCCCAAGTCTGGGGGAGAGCACGTTTGCCGTTAGTCAGCTCAGATATTTCAGTCTCTCTCTCTCTCCTCAGAGCAGTTTGCATACAGAGATCAATTCAGCTGAAAATTAATTACTGTAAGCCTGAATGTTTCAAACACGCACGTGAATTATTTTCAATAAATGGAATTTCTCAAGGCAGTTAAGCAGTGACATCTCAAACTGTCAGCATTTGTTCCATCACTGCATAGTATTTTTGTACAGCTTTTTTGTCCAGCTTTTCTTTGGAGCACTCTAACATCTGAGTGGCTGAAGATGCTGATACAGTGCACAGACACATCTATTTTAATTTTTACAGGCACTTTCAAAAATCACTTCTTATAACTGACATATAATTGCTTTTGACATTGCTGAGGGCCATCCAAGGCAGAAGATGCTTCAAAGGACTCTACAGATTTCCTTTCTGAAGCAAAGGATAAGAACCCCAGTATTTAAATTAATTTCCTTGACGAATCTACAGCAACCCAATGCAGTGAAAAAAACATGGAAAAAGAAAAATAAGATAGGACCGTAAGTTGGGAAATGAGATTCCACTGGTGGATGTGATAATCAGTCACAACCCTCAGGAAGCAGTGGGGTAGAACAATTACCCCGTTCTCTGGGACTCAGGAGGGCTTTGGCATATGTTTAATGACAGCAGCTCTCCAGTTTCTGGCTTAGAGTCCCCAAAACCCACCGGGGTGATCCAGCTTCAAATTCCTGGGATGGAAGTGAGAGCTTGAAAAACTGCTCTAATTTTTAGTTGGTGGAATGTGAGGAAATGCTGAAACCTCTCCTCCTGCCTCTCAGGGAGGACCCAGGTCTGCAGGGTCTCTCCTAACAGGTCCTCAGCACAGGAGCAGAGCTAAGTAAGTTTGAAAATGCTGGATATAATTTTTTCCTGTGAGCTGACCTAGACTAGGCTTTCTGTTACAGAATTATCATTTATTTAGTGGGATTTCATTTGATACAAATTATTTTACTCCGAGGCTTATGAAAACAAACCGTGTTATGCCTTCTTCTGAAAATAATATTTTAAATTATTCATGCATAATTAAAGATACACCTTTCCCATTTCAGATTAATACAAACATATATTTTGATTTGCTTGGAGAGAAGTCACGTGGTAAGTGGCGAAACATTTCTGGAATGGTTCTGAAGCTGTTATAATTTATAATTTAACTGAAGCAGTAATGTAATGGGAAAAAAATTACCGTGATTTAACTCAGAGAGCCAGCTCATACTATACTGAACCCTTTACCAACTTTGATTAAAAGCTATAATGAAGTGTAATACTGTGAACTAAGAGTAGAAAAAATAAAATTGAAACAATATGGAACTCCTCTGTATTTTTCACAGAGAAAAATCTCTTACCAATCAAATTTTATTATTCTTCAATAGATATTTTTAGCCATTAAATCTCATTGCAAAACATGAGAAACACACATATCTTTTAATGTTTAGTTCTAGAGGTAATGCAGAAGAAAAACTGCATCACTCTTAGCAAGTGGTGAAAAACAAGGACCAAAGGCCTGGTTTTACAAATCAGTATTTCAGTATTTCGGTCTACATAATTACAACCCTCCTCTAACACAGCACTGGAGAGAGCTAAGCAAGCAATAAAAATCCTGGGCATGAGTTCTCTGCAAGGCTGATGAGCTTGCTCTGCTTGTCCACAGCCCGAATGTCAACCTTGTTCCCGTTCCAGCAGTTCCCAGCCAGGCTCCCGAGCTCAGATTTAAATGTTACACCAGAAAGGACTTTCAGCTCTGCAAAGGGGAAAAAACTCCACTTCTCCCCGTTAAGCTCCTGTGCTTGTTTGCCAGGATAAATGGAACAGGTTTTGGCTCCAAACATTATCAGCTCCTGCATATAAAATAGAGAAGCTTGGCCCTGGAAGTGTCCAAGGCCAGGCTGGACTTGGAGCAACCTGGTCGAGTGGAAGGTGTCCCTGCCCGTGGCAAGGGGTCAGAACTGGGTGATATTTAAGGTCCCTTCCAAGCTAAACCATTCAGTGTTTCCATGATTTTATGCTTAATGAATAAGGTAGAACACTGATAACATTCTCTGGAACAATATGTCAGGGAAGAATTCCCAACTTTACACTTTTTCTTGGCATCTCAGCACATGGGCAGTTGCTGTCCTGGTCAGTGGGCCAGGGAGGAAAGGACACTCTTACATTGGCTTCTTGTTCTATCCTTGCCTTTTTAATCCCTTGGGATCAGCACTATCTTTCCCAGCATTTGAAAGAGGGATAGCAATGCTCACTGCCTCGAAATCACCCTGGGACTCTGGGAAGGCAGCACAGAACACGAGCAAAGAACCCTGGGAATGACTTGTAATGAAATGATTTCAACACAGCTAAATTCTGCAGGACCATGAGCCATTTCATGTCCCTTTATGGCAGCCTGATTGTCTCCATGGAAACGTGGGCAAAGCACTTCATTTTCCACATCAACAGAGGAAGATTTGTTTCCATATTACATTAGTTTTAGTGAGCACTGAGCAAAACAAACATGAAAATAAAAAAGACTCTTCAAAGAGTGATTTGATTATGGAAAGAGCAGTTTCAGTCCTGTCACGTGGGAGCAGCTCCTGTCAACCTGATACCACTGGGGAAAACCTTACAAGATGGGCAGGAAAAACTCTGGATGAGGGATGAAAGGGAAAAATCACAGATTTGTACCTTTACAGGTAAAGAAGTTAATGGTAGAAGAAACCTCTAGAATTATGAAGTTTATGGGGATTTTAGCCAGGAGACGTGATCAAAAACACCCCAAGAGAATGAGCTGCTGCTGCACAGGCCTTGTACTTAATCTAGAAACAGGAACACATCAGAAGTGTAAATTAGCTGGGGGCTGACTGGTGTAATAGATTGTTGCCTAATGGAGTTTTCATTGCTTTTGAGAGGAATTACCTAAGCAGGAAAAGATGAAGCTCCTCTATGGATAATCAATTAGTCATATAATTGATATCTGGAAGAGGTTTAAATGGGAAATGAATGAAAGGACAAATGTCCAGCCTGCCTTGTTCTTAAGTATAGTAAACATAAATACAGCAAAGAGAATTCCTTCTCCTAGCTGGAGCTTAACAGTGCTGGAAAAATCAGGGAGGATCTAACACCATTCCTCACTCCAGAATGCAAGAGAGAAGCTCTGGCGTGAAACAAATCCGGATGAAAATTCATAAATTATGGAACCATTTTGTAAAAATTAACTCCACTCCGCTGGAATCGACCAGTAATTGCTGGAATTGGCTCAGAGGCAGAAATTTTGAGATCGGGAGTTTCTAAACAGTAGGAAATGAGTGACTTTTCTGCACAGAATGAGATGAAAGGGTAAAATTAGCAGCTCACCTGGGGAGTGGAGAGCAGATTGTCAAATGGGCTGGAAGACAGAAAGTGGTCACAAGGAAGAGCATTAGCACTGCAGTTCAGAAGTGTCTGGTGATATGACAGCACGAAAAATATGAAGTTATAGGACTTGTACCACACTACAGAAGGGAAAAGCCAACACTGAGCTCTTTCTACCTTTTTTTTTTTTTTTCTTGCTCCACTTCAGTTGCTGCAATCTCACGATCTAATTTCTAATTCACACAGCCTCACACAGTTCCTCTCTTGGTTTTGAGACCTCAAAATTAATTTTTAACAACAAAAGATCACCTCTACAGAGCTGCTGTTAATCAAAGTTGTCTTTGTATAGTTCTCTGGCAAATGCCACAATTCTATTCTCATTAATGCACTGCAGGGCATTTTGATATGTCTTTTGATAAGTGATTGGTAATAATTTTTAAACACACAAGCCCAATTTTTAGAAGGCTTTAAATAGATTCATAGTTTAATTAAAACGCTTTATGTTTCTCAAAAAATATGCATTAATGAAGATGTCATCTGACATCTCTTGCCAATACTTAGTTAAAGGAATTCTGAAAGAAGATCCTTTACAAAGAATTAAAGTTTGAGCAGTTCCTTCTGGATACTTGAATAACTGTGTGGAATAACTAAAATGTTGTTTTGTCCTTTCCCCACAGAGAAGGAGCCGAAGCTGCCTCAGGCAATACAACAGCAAACTCTGCCACCTTGCACTCAGCATGGGAGCCAAAATCAACTTCTACAACAGAGGAACAACTGTTCAGGAGAGAATGGCTTGATTCCTGGAACACCTGGGCAAGAAATGCCTTGAGAAAGAGTAAGATCCCTGAGTTATGAAGTCAGACTGAATTATTCAGGGTTCCTGATGCACATGTTACTTTTTTATTAGAGCAAGGATAAAACAGGGAGTGCTAATAAAAAGGAGCCATGTGTATCTGGAAAGCTGAATAATTCAAACACAAAGTAACAATGGAATTGGAAACTGGGTTTTACTCTCTTTCAGGGGATATATATTATATTTCCAGAGTCAGCTTGTCTGATCTATCTCTAGACATATCTGGAGGCATTGCCCCAAATACTTTTCTGATTTCAAACGAGATCCCTGCGAAAAAATGACAGTCAGAAATAGAAACAGTACAAGTGTGACCTTAGTATTAAGGAGAAGAAACCATTTCCATTTATATAAATGTGCTGTGATGTCGAGGAAACAGAAATTTTATTGCAGCACGATTTATCCATTCCACTGCTGCTTCTGCAGAATGTGTTTCTATTTGCTTTTTATTAATAAATTGTCATTTTAAACAGGGTGCATCATTACAAAGAGGTTTTGTGTACTTCAAGAAGAGGTTGCAGCAGGGTGTGCAGTAGGATGGATTGTCAGTGAGGGGGTATCTGCTCCTTTCTGATCCCTCCCCTGGTGGGTTTCCACTACCCCTCTGTGATACTTGGGCTGACACTGAACCAGGAAAATGAGTTTAGCTCGACTTTGCCACAGTCAAACATTAAAATCTGCTCAGACAAAATGTGTTTGTCTGAGAGGAATACTGAATTTCCATTTATAATCTGGGCAAGATCATTTTCCAGCTGATTTCACAGTACTTTCCAGGATAGAGATGGTGCCAGAAAGCCTCACTCAAAATTTCCACCCTCTCTAAGTCACGCCAGAGCAAAGACTGCAGACAATCTGAATATGCCAGGTGTGCAGGAGAGGGGAAAAAAACCTAACCAAGAGCTTCATGGTCTGTGCTCTGACCCTTTTTCAACACTTGGGATATTAAAGTAACTTTCTTCACTGAGATTCAGAGGTGGGGAACAGCTGTAAGCCGGAGCAGCAGGTAAGTTCCATCCAACCAACTGTACCACAAGCTTTAGCAAGAAACAGTCACATCAGCTTCTCCTGCTGCCACAGAGGCAACCTTAGTGCTCAGTACCATGAAGTTCCTCAACAGCAGAGTAAAAATGTGATTCTGCCCATGACTCCTGAGAGCCTTTATGCTACATGTCACCATTTGGAAGCAGCGAGTCTGTGTTTCAGTTCAAGGTTTTAACCATCCTTTGCTTTTTCACAGACAGTACACGTGGAGAAAAAAAAAAAAAAAAGGTGAAGGCATCAAAAAATATAATTAAAGAAATATGAGTATCTTAGTGCATTATTCCACGTGTTTGGTGTAAATGAGCTATGAGGAAATATCACCAGAACTCAGATTAAACTACAGTAACAGCCTTTGTACTAATGTGCAAGACCTAATGAGGGAATTCCTTTCTCTCTTCCTCACACAGTATCAATTTCATGCCCTATAGGTTTTTAAATGGCCCACAAATCTTGGTGATCTGTTGGTTTTGTTTTTTTTTTTTTTTTTCTCTACAGGAAGACGACCAGAGGAGGGTTCTTAATGTGAGTCGAACAGTCAATAACAGTCAAGATATTTATTAGGCATAATCAGCTCCCTGTCCAGGGCAGGTTCCAAATGGGACATGGCCATTAGTGCAGCCTTTCCCACTGGCTCTCAGTGTCTGCTGAAGGTGGATGGTGGCACACTGACATTAATACAGAGACAGATTCTTTTTTTAAAGGCTGGGCAAACGCTTCAGAGCAGCAGGTGCCAAAGTGCCAACGTCATCCTTTCAGAAGGAACATCCTCCTCCCCTCCTTCCCCTGGATTGTCTCAGTAGCTCCTCCCTAAAGTTCCCTATCCAGCTAATTAATCGAGCAGCCTCCCAGGCTGCAGGATGATTTGAAACTCAGCACGTTCTCCTGATGGTAATTTGTTACTGGGTCTAAATTTCACATCACTTAACTATGTTTTCAGGTCGATTTCTGGTCTGTTTGGTTGTAGAACAAAACAGGACAGAGCCAAAAAGCCATGGCTAAAAGGCTTTACTGACCCTTCTTATTTACTTGAAGCCTGAGAAAGCAAAGAAATGAAGAAGAAACTCATCAGGCTCATGATATAAATACAGAGAAGTGAAGTGTATTTTTACAGGCAGTGGACTGTCATGATTTTGTAGTGAAATAAAATGAACATAAAGTTGCTCCTTTCTGTGAGTAATCCAAAATAACTTTTTCACTGCACTTATAATCCCCAAGTGTTACAGCTGGAGCGCTGATCCTTTAAAATGCTGCTTACCCACAACCTCCTCTGATGGCATTCACTGGCAATTAAAAATTGCTATAGAAATTTCCACTTTTAAAAAGTCATTATGGGCATGGGAATTATTAAGTGATTCTGTCAGAGATGTGCAAATTCACAAATGGCCATATTTGTGCAGATACTTATCCTTTTACGATGAAACACCAGATATTATTGTAGACCACTGGGAACTTGGCTTTCTCTGGGATCAAGATTTCACTTTCTCCCTCTAAATGGGCTTTGCTAAATAGATAGAACCAACAGGAAAGCAGGGAAATGCAAGGCTTATCCACACAGCAGCCTTGGTCACTGGGAGGATTAAAACACTTTACTGCTGACACATATGAGAAGAAAATGCACAAAAAAAGAGAGAAACAAATGGAAATAAAACAACAGCAGACACAGACATTGTTGGCACCATGGAAAAGCTGATAGCTGGGCCATACATATTACTGCTCCTACTAGGTTTTGAAAGAGAAAAGGGAAACCAAACAGTAGGGACAGATTGGGTCGATGACCCCATCTCTGTATGCTGTTATGGTGCCAATATCATTGTCTCTCATGCCTGATAGAGCTGTCAGAGAGAGGAGACTGGAACAGCTACAATCTTTCATTGCCATGTAATGAATAATTCACATCTCCGTTATTTGCTTGAACTGCTGAATGCTGGGCCTCACAACCAGATAATTAGCTAATAAAGAGTGGGGAATTTGGTGCATGCTTCACTTACCAGTTTCTCCAAATTAATGTAAAGATGACAATGTGCATTCATACACACTCAAGCAGTGTGGGAAGGAGAAATCCTAAAAGCATCCCATGACTATTAACTTCTAGATAATGCACAAAGCTTCAAAATGATGTTACAATTTGTCCAACACTACGTTTGTGGTAAATTTATCTGCCACAGAACACACACCATTGCACTGTCTGAAATGACCCCACACATTTCTGCAGCTGAAATTGGAGCTGGGGAAACCCACAACTGATAATGCCTTCTGTCAGAATGGAAGCTTTGGGCTCTCCCCAAGAAGACCAGCTGGAAGCCACTTTATTACATTAGGTTACACATTTAATTAGAGTGACATTATCCATCAACACTTACTATTTCTCTGAGATTAAGTGTGCCCGTTATCCACTGCCCTGGGTCAGACCATCAGAACATGCAAAGGCGCATCACAGGCTCAGATTTGGTGGGAAAACATAGAAAGTCCCTAAGGGAGTATTGCTGCCCATCAGTGACACCTCATGCTGTGTCCACACTCCTGTGTCAAGTTTCTTCCTCTCCAGCACCACCAATTTTCCAAATCTAGTATAAAACCAAGTTGTAATACTTGTGATTTTATTAGAAAGGCAAGTGTGCTGTCAGTATCTGGGTAACATTTCAAAGAAGTATTCAAGATGTAATTTGTACATCACAGAGAGAGGGATCAGGGCACGAGCCCATCTGTCTTCTGCCTGAAACTGGTCCAGGCTTTACTGGGGGGACACTGGGGATCTGGCTTAAGTGGGCTGGCAAGAGAAGGAAACAAATGAGGAACAGTTAATGAAGCAGAATGTGAGTGAGCATCAACCAGTGTGATAGCCTGTGATGACTCTGGAATAAAGATATGTGCTCTTCTTGGAGGAATTACAGACTCCTGAGGCAAATCTTTAGCAGAGGACGCCTACGTGAAGACCCTCAGGGAGCACTTAATGTTATGTGAAGAACAGAAGGCTCCAAGTACTGGTAACTGTGCATCTTTCAGTGGAAAAAAAACCCCAGACCTAAAAAATACCAGTCAACTAAAGCCCTTGGAAATGCATGAGAGACAGAGAGACAGAGAAGTACTAAGAGACAGAAGTACCAGAGATTCTTTTTGACTGTTGCATTTTCTGTGGGCCCAAGGTCCAGTTACCAAGGCCAGTATTTTAGGTGATGATGAACAGCAGCTGAATTTAGCACAAGGCTGACTGTGTGTTCAACTCAAGCTCTTATCCAGAGTGTCTGGCTGAATGGTTGCTTTGAGAAATCTGTCTTATGGAAAGGTATGACCCCCAGGTTCTCAGTGCAGGGGCTGCTAATGGTGGTTGGGAACTGCCATTTCAGTAACACACCTTCAGACTAAAGCATTTTTCTAATAGCTGAGGCAATTTGAAGCACTTAGTGTTTATTTATTTCATGTGTGCAATCCCTTAATACATTCAGTTCCACATTCCCTTACAGCCTGCGGAATTCAAAGGGACAAAACACAAAAGTGTGAGTTGCTCCGCTTGAGAGACCGAAACAAGAGATGAAAACACATCACCTAAATCTGACTCACTCACACTTCCATTTAACTCTTAAAAAAAAAAAAAAATAAAAAAATTCTCCAGTGTTTGACAGCTACCAGTTGGGAAATTATATTGATGTGGAAATGTCAAGACACAAACATACCAGGTTGGAAACCATCTCATTTAGCATTAGATTCCCGCACTGTAGGCATCTAAAACCCAACAGTTCCTCTGACTTGGGTTTTGACAGCTACCTGAATATGAGATGAATTACAACCCCCAGTATCTATTTGTCTGTATCCATGAGAAGCAGGATCCAGACAAGCAGATCCATAGTAACAGACACCCAAATGTAGACAGATGAATCCCTGCTGCTGTGATGATGCACCCTAATGATACTGCAATAACCCACAGAGGGGGAAAAAAAAAGGAGAGGGCTTTGGCAAGCTCCTGCATTACTGAGGTACTGCTGTTAAAAATATTTAATTGCTAACAAGACTACCATGAAAAAAATAAAAGCAGCTACAGGGGTTCTCACACAATTGACTTGTGAAGAATTCACAAAATCTGTCTTTTGGACCTTTCATCTGGGCAATTTTTAAAGTGCTTTCTTCAGATAAGGAGAAAGAGAGGGGTATCTTATCTTCTGTTATTCATCAGAAAAGTTCCAAAAGCACTTATGGTTTGAATTTAGTCAGCAAATGTATCAACAGGTCCCATAAGTGCTTATGAAGAAGGAGGTGTGCTCAGCCCTGTTCCTCAAATCAAGGACCTGTCCTCGCATATCTTTGGAGTGTTGAGGTTTAAAAGCCTGGTAAGCAGGATTAGGGATTCCCTGTTTAGACTATATTAGTTACAGTGACTTTGTTAACCCTGAGCTTTTATGTTTCAGTTATCTATCAGAACTGGGGGCTCGTTCTGGTAGATACAGCCTAACGCTATTAGCACCTTAGGAAGATTTTAAATTTCTTTAGTAATCCTTCAAGAACCTTCTAAAATTGCAGTAGCTGCACTTTAGCCCGTGGGGGGAAATGAAAGCAAGAGGTTTATCAGTCTTAGGCAGGGAAATACGGAGGGGGAAAAAAAAAAAAAAAAGGCAGAGCTAGACAGAGAATTCAAGTGTCTCTGCAACTGCAAAGTTTGGGGGATTTGGGGGGCACACAGTAATGACTGAGATCACTTCCAGCCGCAGCACAGTCCCTACAAAAACAAGAGGATGAACCAGGACCAACGAGTGAAAGAATTAGAATTAACAGGCAAACTGGAATTTATATGGCATCAATAAATCATAGCCAGATTGGAATACAATTAACTTAATGGACATCAGCTGCAGGAAGAACTAGAAAGTGCATTGTGTTGCTGATGGCATAAAAAACCCAATTTGTGCTATTGGAAGTATTGTGATTGGACATGGGTTTCATATTTGGGGTGACTGACACGCTTCAAAAATAGCTGTTGCCCACTTGAGAAAAAAATACTTTCCAGATCTCCAGCTAAAATCAAATTTCAGACTTTCTTCTCTGTCTGTCATGAAATGCTGAGTCTTTTAAGTAATGATCCCTTCAAAGTGTGCTAAACACAGAAATATGCCTTCCAGCTACTCATGAGGCCAGAAATGCACGAGAAGATTTTAAGACTGAGAGAAGCATCCCCATATCCCCCTGCCTGGTGGGAGGCTTTACCCCCAGGAACACCTTCTCAATAAGCAAGTTAATTATTTGCTAGTTATTTCAATTTAAGGTAGGAAATAATAAAATAAAGATTCATTGATGCTCTGAGTGCTGAGTGTATAAATATTCATTCTTTCTTTCTCTTGTTGTCTTTTTATTAATGCACTTGCTTCATGCACTAAGAGCTTTAAAGGGCATGAAGAGTCCCCTCTGGGAAAGCAAATGGTATAAGCAAAAGGATTTTTAGTTTGTTATACTAATAGCAACAAAAAAACAGGATTACTGCTGAAGGAGATTTGTGGCCCTCCAAGTCCTCCTGCTATTCATGCAAACCCCCAGAAGGGCTGTGTTTTTTCCCCTCTGTGGAGGAAATCTTTCCCAGCACAGTGTAAAAGCAGAGCTGATATTCCCACTGAGGAGGTTAAAGAGCTTGTCAAGTGTGGTGCTGAAGCAGGGGCTGGAGGAACAGAGAGTACACAGAAAGCAGACTGAAACACCTTCAAGTCTACTTGAAAATTCCCAAAGCAGTGAGGGACACATATGCTTTTATTTCCCTTGGGAGCTGCACCAGGGTTACCCTCTGTGCCCACGGAAAATGTCAATCAGCATGAGGAGCAGTGGGGTTTTGGCCACCCCAAGTGACGTGGATTTTGGGAGGTGCTCAGTCGCTTCTGGATCTTGCACCGCCTCAACTCCTTTGCCAAACCTTCCTGCAGATTTAGGGAGCAATATTGAGCAATATGGCTTGACATGGGGGAGTTTCACACTCTGTGCAAAGTTCTCTGCTGCTTTATTTGGATTCTGCTCCCCTGCCTCATTCCTGCACTGCTGCACAGCTCCATTCCATCTCCACTGCAATCTGTAACAATTGAGGCTGAAGTGAGGCTATTAGGAAAAGACAAAAGCATCTTGCTTCAGGACTCCCTATAAATGAGAAACATATTCCTAATTTCATATTGGTATTTCATTTATTTTAGGCTTATGAAGGGCCCATATTCTCTAATCATGCAGATGGATGGTACATTTCCCTTTCCATTAAGCTTCTGATGTCACATTTTTCTTCAGTGTTGGGATAATGGAATTTTTTATTAATTTTTTATATGCTCCACTGTGGATATTTGGCCTTTATTTGTAAATAAATAGAACAATAATTGAGGAGATAATTATAGCTTGTACAGAAAAAAGGCTGCTTAACTACGGGGTTGTCTCTCTAAATATGCTGGATTCTACCAAAGAAAACCTTGAAAGGTTGTAATTGAAAGCCACTGCACCCCTGACAGGCTTTACACTGATAAAAAGGTCATGATAATTAATCACTTGCCTTATTAGAAAGAAATGATTCTTCAAAATGATTAAAATTGACTGCAAGAGCTGATAACCTGTTCCCTCCTCAGGAAGGCAGCTTTGTGAAGGTAAGAGACAATAACTGCAAGTTCTGTCAGCCACAGAACAGAGATGAGCTGCATGGGACATGGTAAGGGCAGTGCTAACACCAGGGAAGAAATTATTAAGATACAATATATTCTAAAACCATCTCCTGCCTAATTAAAGGAATGCACTAATAGCACATGTGATTAGCTGGAAGGAAAAGCTCAACAGAAAGCTGAGGCCAAACCCTTTCCTAATTTTGTCTTTTCCAATATCATCATGTATTTTGTTCCTTAAACAATGAAACCACAGACCCTAATTATGGACTATTATCTGCCTAATTAATGGTTTATTTGATTTCAAGATATACTCCAGTATCCTCCTCATCACCTTGTTGCTTGTCCCCGTGAACCAAGTCATGCACAGAACCCAAACAAAATCCAAGACATGTGGCTTATTTTGGAATCAATCTGATTTTTATGACCTCAGATTTTCAGAAGCCAAGGCACTGTGATCCAGCAACGACACTGCTGTGACTGCCTGACAGACCACACAGGCAGACTGGAATCAACCTCTGGCTCTGAAGATGCATCCTCTCAGTGTCTTCCTCCCATGCCTGGGGAAGAAATGCAACAGGAATATACTTGGGGCATTAATGACAGCAAACTACTGCAGTTCCCACTTTTTGCTGACTGTGACTCATTAGCCTTGTCCGCCCACCCATTCTTTATCTCCTCGTAATTCCTTACTAATTATCTTCTACATCAAAGCTTTTTGGGTGGTTCTAACACTGTAAAATCATCTAATGAAGTACCATACTTCAAATTACATTTTATGTAACAGCAGGTTGTCAGATGGAGAAAATAATGGCAGGAAAAATGCCCAAGTGTTGAGGCACTGGAGCTCGCCCGTGAGCTCCCAGCCCTGCAGGTAATGACTGGAATATTCACCCCCCAACTTTTCCTGTGACAACCCAAGCATTTCCAAGCAGGAAGTGGGAGGCAGGCAAGTGTGGAGGTGGCGGATGGTGCCACAAGTCAGAGTGTTAAGCCTTGATTCAGGGCAGTGTGAGAACAGGCATCACAGCTGGAAAGGTGTCTCTCAGATCCTCCTTTCGATTCCAAAAATACCAAAAGCTTTGGTATCGTTGTCGAGGCAGTGTCACAACAAATGTGAAGAAATCATGAGAGTGATGGTTCATCAAAGCTGCTCACTCTCTGTAGCCTTTAACATCAACCTCAAATGGACCTCAAACAGGTGGGAAAGCCGTCACCCCTCCTGCTGGTGAAGCTGTTCCACTGGCAGCAGTGCTCCACCCGCCCAAACACGGGATCCTGCTGGCTGACAGCACTGAAGAGCCAGTCAGGCACAGGAAAGACAGGGATGACATTAAAGCAGCCTCTCTGCTGCCACTGAAAACAAAGGCCCTATTTGCTGTTTCCTCTGTTGAGGAAGGTGGTAAACAAACACCACAGAGAGCTCTCTCAGCACGACAGGGCACCGGCACACTTTGCATTACCCTCTGTACTGGCTTTCCTAAGAGAGGTTTAGGATTAAGGCTGCCATCCACATTTCTTGTTCTGAAGGCAAAAAACACAGGCAAGGCTTATTGGTACAGCAAGTGGAATTTTCTCCTGGGATGTTCAAACAAGCTTTTCAGGAGTGAAGAAATGCCAGTTCGCTTACGGTTCCATGAGTACGAGACACCCTTCTTCAAACACGACAATCCTGCTCTCAGACACAAGCTCAAACACCAGGAAAGGAGCAATTCTTTCCTCAGTTTCTCAGCATTCAAAAAAGTGCTTTTTCTTTCCTGCTGACCCATCCTGACTGGAACTGCAGCATCACTGCCACGGCAAAGGGATGAAGCCAATAACTTAACGAGGTCCCCAAAGGGTTGAACATTTACACAGACAGCAAAAATACCTGGAACTGTCATAATTAATCACACAAAGGACTTTAGAGCTTAACTATTTCAAGGCTTAAGCCTGTGTCTGTGAAAGATCAGGAGAAGAGCTAATGGGGAGACGTGTGTATCCCAAACCACTTACTGACACATTAAGCATCCGTGTCTGCTGTGGCTACAGAAGGTCCTGTTTTCCCTGCAGCATTCCTGCTTGTCCTGCTGCCTGCAGCTGTAGGGAATTTCTCTAGTTCTGAAGGTGGCTTTAAGGTGGTCTTCAAAGGGCAATTGATGTGTTCGTAGCAAATTCCTATTTGCTTATTAACCAGTTTTAACATATTTTTTTTTCTGGTGCATCTGCCTCAAACCACTGTGAGAAAAGGGACATTGGACTCATTTGTGTCACCTGGAAAAGGTATTCCCATTTTCCTGTGGGTTTTTTTTTTTTCCTGACAGATATGTGACAGACATTTGCTGACTTGAAACCCAAGTAAGCTGTGCAGTTGGCTGACTTACTTGAAGGGTGAAGCTGAACCTGGCAGAGCCAGTGAAATAATACAACAATTTCAATTTGCAAGTTTCACTGGGCCTATAATTATTTATAAGAGCATTGGAGAGCCCAGTAAGAGGTCAAGAGTACACACAGGAGTCAAACATAAATGAAATAGGAAAGGAAGCTCTGTCTGCAATGTTCACCTAAGGCCAGCAACCACTGCCTCCCATTTAGGCCTAAAATTGAACTGTTAGTAGAGATGTGCCAGTGCACTGGGATCTCTCTGTGTTTCTGTGTCACAACTGTGAGCCATTCCATCCCCATCAGCCAGGAATCCAACAAGTAAAGCCCAGGACATGTGTACTGGTTATTTGCAGCCATATGTGTGCTGCAGTCAATCCATCTGGAGCCTGCTCTGCGTGCCAGATATTTTTGGGAGATTGGACTGGAAGTGAGGCCCGTTAGATATCCAGAGTTAATTAGTAACATTCTCCTTGCCTTTTATCTTCTCTGCCTTTCATCTGTGGATGTTATGCTACAAGAGATGCTGAGGCACCTTTAGACACAAGTAGTGTTACAGTGGCTTAAATATAATCCCCAAGTAGTTTTAAAACATACTGACTGTGTGTGGGGGGGTCACCTACCCAGTGAAGTTAATAGTGGTAGACAGAGTATTAAAACAAAATAGCTGCTTTTGATGTGCAGATTGGCAGATCAAGGAGATGTAATTACTGAACTAAATCTCTCTGAAAGCTCTGCAGCATCCACATGCTCATTAGAGCACAATATTGCTCCTTATCAAGCCTCTGAGTAATATTTATAAAAGCAATAAATACAGTTAACGTGAACAGCTGCATGACTTGAATGCCTGGGCAATGCATTTGATGGATTTTTAAGATGAATAAGATATTCCTTAACTTTAATTTATCCAAACATTAATGAAACTTGACAACCCGAGCAACTGTTACAGATCATCGTCAGGAACGGTTTATTGTGTTGCTTGTTTGCTCTTAGTGGTTTACAAGATATATCTAATATTTCTCAAGTAAAATAAAGAAGTAATGAGACCTCAGTGTGAAGTCTTAGTCTGATAAAAATCAGACACAAAGTTATAAGAAAGATGTTTTAGTTACTGAAGTATTTTAGATAAACTAGAACTCAATAACATGAATTAGCATGGAGTCTGCTATCATTAAATCATGCCAAAAAACAAATCTCAAAATAAATCACCCCCTTCCCTTAGACTGCCAGGATCTTTAATACAGAGTACTGCTATTACTGCTATAAAACAACTTTTGTTCTTTTACAGTGCTGCTTCTGGGTTGTCTTGTTGGTGACATGAGAAAATAAAAAATTCCTTCCCAGAAATTTGCTCTCTTATTCCAAAACCCTTGAAGAGTATCTAATTTTTACATACATATATAAGTGTAGATAGATAGATAGATAGATAGATAGACAGACAGACAGATAGTTGAAAATAGCAAGGAAAAAAATGATTGTAGCCTCTGGAAGAAAAGGAATGCACAAATACAGGCAGCACTGTTCTAACCCTTCTCTTGTAAAGCATTTGGTGAACAAAGCCACCATCTACTCAGTAGAAAGTAAAAACCAACTTGGGAGCTGTAAACAGAATATTCAGCAAATATTCAGCAAAACTCACATGCAGATACAGAACCTGTGCAGCCTCTTGGCCACTGACTGAGATCTCATGGCTACAAAAAACATATGACAATATAAACTCATTATGGTTGGGGAGACTCTTCAGAGTCTTTTCAGGTTGTTGACCACAAGCCCCCTCCCCTCTCAGTTCCCACTCTATTTAGAGAGACGACAGAAAGACCTCCAAACTTTTTGCACTGCTGTTTCTTGCTGGAAAATAATTTCTCCACTCTTTACTGCAAGAGAAGAGCGAACAGGATGTGCTTCACACACTGAGAGGAATAAGAGATGAGTTGAGAAGAATTGGAAGTGAGTTGGTGCTTCATCCCCCATTGGGACATACACAAAAGGGAAGCCTGTTGTCCAACCAGCATCCTAAAATGCCAGTGGCATCTCCCACAAGATGCTGGCATGGCTGGGCACTGATTATACCAGAGGCTCAGGACGAGGGGTTTGTCTTTGCAAATAACCTGAAACGCTGGTACCTGAGGTAAAATTGAATATAAAATAGGAAAAAAATTACTATTAAAATCTTGAAAGGTAGTAATGGCTTCCTGGCCCTAAACTATTTCATGTCTGTCATCCCCACTTGACCTCTTGCTCCCCAGTACTGCAGGTTCACAGGGATGACTCTTCATCCACCACAGTGCAAGGACCATCAATTTATTGCACACATGAATAACTCTCTTCCCAAATTGGTTTCTTGCTAGGAGAGGCAATGACAGTAATTCTGCAGTTTTAAAGCAGTCTAAGGGCCCAAAGCTGCCAACAACCATTTAGATACGAGGCAGGGTTAAATTTCTTGACACACAGCTAGCACAAGCTTCATCAGATACCAGTGGGAAATTCAGTGATAATTGCTGCCCAAGATGACATTTCTTTGTTCACTTGTGAAACTTAAGAAGTGCAAAGATTAGAAGCACTGAGAATTTTTAAATAAAAATACCTGCAAACACATATTTCTACATGCTAAAATATGCCCATGTACAGCACAAGATAAGCTCTTCTTTCGGTGACTTACATCACCCTTGGTGTAAGCCTTTCTCAGGTAGAATGAATTAAGTACTTGTTCCACTCCTAAACCTTTTAAAATGTTCTTTGCTCCATTTGCTGGGGAACATTTCCTTTGTTGTGTGATGTGACAAACCAGCTCTAGAATGATGTAATGTTTGACAGCACCCAAGGACCTACAGCAAAGGACACAGGCTTTGCCCTATTCAAAGATGATGAAATGATGGTCTCAATTACTCAATTACTTTAATTGATTGAGTCTCTCTTTTTAATTCATTAAATTGGAGTAGGTGGATTAATGCCATTTCAAGAACAGGAGGAAAAGATACCTACAACAAAGGAATGCTATGGTAATTGGCACTTGCAAAAAGGGAAGCAGTGCTTGAAACCTATTCTGTGCCACCAGCAGAGGCCTGATCACACCGGTGAATATAAAAAGCCTCAACTCTGTGCTTCGACTGAGAGTGGCAGCAAAAGAGCTCTGAGGGCTCTTGTGAAGGGAGCAGAGAGGGCTAAACAAGCCTCAACCCTTAGGAGTGTCAGTGGACATTAAGGGCACTTTGCATCCCCAAGGAGATGCTCAGTACTCCGCAGAATCAAAGTCTATAAAAATGTATTAATTACTGTAACATCCAACACTGGCCTGGCTGGTGCTGCTGCAGCTGCAACCCTTTAGCCTTCGCACACTCCTGCAAGTGATGATGTTTGAAAGCCTTGAAATGACACATATATCCTTGCCTTCCAGCAAAGAGCAGCTCAAGGACCTGTCCCAACCTGTCACCTCCAGGCTCTTCTGCCTCCTCATCTGCTGGAGCGCTGTGCTGTGTTACTGCAATGACTGCCCTGTCAAACTGGCTCAGCTACAAAGGATTTCACAACTAACCAAGGCTCGTGGCTCGTGTTTGTTGTAATTTTTAAAATAGCTCACTGAATTTCGTGGCATGCCTTAGCAGAGGCTATTTCTGAGCGGAGCTGTGAGAGCAGATGTCTGCAGAGGGGCGTGTTGCAAACCTTGAGTGAAGCGACAAATCAATCTTTATCCAGAGATTCCTGGGGATATATAGAAAACAGGACTCTGTGCCAGCAAGGCAGTGGCAGCTGCCCAGTCAGGACAGGAAAAGGATAAAATCACTCACTTTACACCCAGCCAGAGCCACCCCTGCCCTTGCCCTGCCCTGGAGAGCTGGTGTGGTTGTGCAAGGGCAGGAGGACGCTGGAGTGTCCTGCCTGGAGCTGCCCTGCCTGCAGGGGCTTCAGATCAGCTCCACAAAGGGGCACCTTCTCCTGCACATGCAAAATCTGCCTCTAAGCAAGGTGGGAGCCACTGAATTGACAGAACATGCGAAGAGGAGGATCCTAAAACTGTTTTCCAACCCCCGGCTGATGCCGAAACCCAGTGATAACGTCCCATTACCCAGGAGATGATGGTGTTCAGTGCCCTGCAAGAACTATTCAGATGGAAAGGAGAGAAGGTGGGAGGCAAAGAGGAAAAAAAAAAGGGACCAAGAGAGTTAGAATAAGATCAAATACTTAAGGAAAAGCTTTACTTAGAGAAGTTCTCATAACTAACAAAGCAGCCATGTAATTGCTTTTTGGCTTATGGAATTCCATTCCCTCCCCAATGCTTACACAATGCCATGAGGCTGGAGCCTCCAGAGGTTACCCACATAGTGCAACAGCTATTTGTGGCATATTCCTAATTAACAGAACATTGTTCAAAGCAGACTGAGGTTTTTTTTTTTCCAATTCAAATACAGACTTCAGCCCTGCCAAGAGGTTCTGGCTTAATATATGTAAACTGTCCCAACTGGAGCAATAAGCAACTATGCTGATATTTAAACCAGAGCAAAGGTTTTTTGAAATTATAGCCTAAAATATGTCTGGTCCTGCAGATATAGACTTCCTCCAGACTCCAAATGTAATGTCAAGGCTCACTGCAAATTATACACTGACACCAGGGATGTGTGTGGTCTGGAGACCCCACTCATGAATGTACCACAAAATTGGCCCCAGAAGGGTCTTGCCAACACAGCTGTTTAAGCAGCAAATGCAAATTCTGATCATGCTCAGCAGAGAATGAAAGAAAATACTAATGGTAACCAGGAAACAAAACCACTTGAACAGGAGGAGGAACAATAAGTAAAACCACAGTGTCCTTCACCCAGCTCCCAAACTTAGGGATATTGTCTTGATTTGTTTATTGGCAACACACAGAAGAAGATGGAATAGTAATGTAACTCAAGTGGCACTCACAGGAGAAAATTTCAATGCAGAGCAGCTCAGAAAGTCTTTACAAACAGAAAGAATATTCAAAAAAACCCACAAACAAACACATCCTCAGTTTCTTTTCTGCAAGTGGTGTTTTGTTTTGTTTTTGTTTTGCTTTCCTTGTTGAAAAACAACAATAATCTGTTGTGGAAAAGCTGGTAAGGGAAGAAAGGGGGATCTTGTGTCCCCTGAAATTGGGTTCTACCCTGTGGAAGCTTCAGATCTGCAGATCTGAACCCACTTTTGCACAGGTCACCATCACCATTCTTGTCTACTTCAGAAATACTTGAAAAAGTGTGAGGCTGTGGAGGATACATCTATTACAGTGACACACACTGCAAAATCATCCTATTTTAGGAAGCTGAAAGACCTAATAGCCAAAATCTGAGCTGGTGGACTCCTTGCCTAAAATTGTTGAACTCTTTTCTCAGCCAGAACTACTCTAAAAGCTCTTTGTTACTTCTCCAGGCCACAGCATCAGCGTTTCTAGGCTGGTTTATTCTATAATATGCTTTTTAAATAATAATAAAAAGAAATGAAGAGCTAGAAAACAATTATTTTTTTTCCTAAGTACATGTATTTTTTTTGGAATTTTGACTTTTTTTCCCCTATTGATTCAGGTTGGGGTTTTTAGAAATACTACAAATTTCCACATTAACTGAGTTCTATATCCTGCAAAATTCACCTTACACTTCAAGTTAGGACTCCAAAGAAGAATCCCCAAAAAGTCTGTTACAGACAGGCACTGATTTGTGTTTGATAGGACAAATTAATTCAATTCCACAGGGATAAGGGAACCATTACAGAAGTCCTGAGCAGGCTGATGCCTTACAAATGATCACACATTTTCCTCTCCATCAGCATCCTAATTCCCTGAAGATAACTTGGTTTTATCACTAACACACTGGCAGTCCACAACTGAAACCTGCCTCTGAGACATGGGCTTTGTTTTCAGCTGTCTTTATTGTTGTTTGGTGTTTTTTTTTCATGCTAATTAATTGTTGATGAATCAGGATCTGGAGGAACTGTCATTTCTGAAATCATCAGCACTGATGTGCTGTCAACACCAGGCCCCATGGGCTGTGCTAAAATCCCACGTGGATTCATCTCCATTTCTCCTCTAGTGAGGGGATTCTGCTTTGCAAATGCCTAGTGAAGCAAGCAAATTCTCCTGTAGAATAGAGTGGCTTGTTCTGGACCGAACAGAATAGCCTGGAAGAATTTAAAATGGAAAATTGATTTATATGAGCTGCTCAAGGAGTTATATTGCTCTCCAGTCGTGCCTGGACCACACTGAATGGGTGGATAAATTTGTACACTGAAACTATACAAGGCCATCACCAAATGCACATATTTTTAAAATGTATATTCACCTGCCTGAGCACCTCAGCCTCAGTTGAGCACACCTCTGGAACGAGCCAAAACACTTCTTTTCACCTTCCACGACCGCAGAACAACATCACAGAATCTGAAGCGTGGCACGAGCCCCCGGGGGAATTCTGCTCCATCAGATCCACCTCACGGGGCTCTCTCCTTTCTTCCAGACAGTTTCCCAGCTCCTGCAACACCTGCTCCCCTCCCACAGGGCTCTGCTCAATGGGCCAGCCTCGTCTGATTTTCCATTTGTGGAGAGCAGCTCCCTGTGTGCGCTGCAGCTCCGCCCTAAATCAGAAAATAACTTAAAACACCACAAGAGGAGAAAGAGGAAGCAGCAGAACGCCAGACCTGAGGAAGGAATTATCCATAACTCAAAGAATTCAGGAAGTTGAATACCACAAGGTCCATGGCATTTTCTGTTTTGGGCTACTTTGCTTTGTAGCTCTTTTTGGCTAAGTGGCTGTGCTCGTTGATAAGGATCAGAGCTGCTCATCTTTATGGATTTTGCAGCTGAAACAAATGCCACAAATCACAGTTACCTGACAGAGCACCGTGGGGAAAAAGGGTCCAATTCATTCCCCGTGACTTTTGGAAGAAGCGTTTATCATCTAAACATTATTTCCTGAAATACCAAATTTGAAATTGTTGAGATAAGTGAAGTTGACATTTTTTAATGTTTGTTCTCCTAGGTGTACCAAAATTTGCTAAGAACCTTTTTTTTTTTTTTTTCTCAAAGCAAGCAAAAATCCCACAGCTGACTTCTTTCCTCAGGAATACTTTCAAATTCATTATTTTAATAGTCACTCAGGACTTTTAGACACTGCAGCTGCCCAGTCAGGAGAAGAAAAACTCTGATCCCACATTAGTCTGAGATAGTTAAACAAACCCAACCAAACATTCCCCCTGAATTTATTTAACCTTTTCTTTTATCTCAATGCTTTCATTATGCAGGGCACTTCCACAGCAAATTCAAATTCCACTATAATTCCCTTTTCATTATTGTTGTTCCAATGCCGTGCTGTTTGCTCCTCTTCCCCTCGTGTGCCGAAGTTAAACTCCCCAGTGAACCTTTCTCCCCGTGGCTACTCTGATGATTTACTTCTTTCTGCAGCACAGTTGACATTCCCTCTGGCAGAAATAAAATAAAATAATAATAATAATATTAAAAAAAAAAAAAAGACAAAAAAATGTTTTCCCAGGTTCAGTTTTTCTTGCTGTACATTCCAGAAAAAAAAAACAAATTAGAAAAACAAACCAAGAACAAACTGTCTGTGAGATCTTGCACTGCAGTGGCTGCCTACTCTACAATAAAACAGGTAATGGATAGAAATTCTCCTTCTCTTCATATATTACATGAACGTGGTGTTTTTCCAACCTAAAAATAAAAACCAATTCAGAAAAAAAACTGAGTCCCCCATGAAGTAAAGCAAATAGCAGGGGAGCTGTCACATCTTCATCAGTTCAGGGATGGGTGCCCTGATTTTTTTGGTTGCAGGAGGCCTCCAGTGCTTTAGGGCTTTGTGGACACAGAGCCTACAGCAACTCATCAAAGCTCTCCTCAAAGCAAGAGAAAAAACGTGAAGGCCTGTGACAAACACCATTTACTCATCAAACATGAAAGGGGATACAGATATGGGACTCAGGTTGGAAAGTTATGTTTTTTTCCCCCAAGCATAGCGGGATGAACAGGACTGTGTGGTGAATCTCGCTGAAAATAACTTGTTCACTTCAGTAAACCAAGAGTTTTTAATCAAAGCTGTGACTGTAATGAGTCATGTAGACCGTAATATAGTTCTTTTTTCAAAAGCAGCAAATGAATGCACTAGTCCTGTGAGGAGCTATCACTAACTTAATTCTTTCAGGATAAATTAAAGCATGCAACATAAGCAGAGATTTGTTTCTCCCCTGTGCTTCCACCTTTCAGTTCTTATTGGGTTTTTTGTTGTTTATTTAACTATTTCGTTTACATATGTATTATCGTTATTATTATTATTATTGAATAAAAAGGTTGGCACATAAAGAAAACCGTTTCAAAGAAGCAAATGGATCACTTAGTTTTGAAAACGATGAAACAAAACATTCCGACTTTGCTAATTTTTGTCCTCTATTTAAGATGGCAAGACCCAACAGTCTCAAAACACGACGGTCAATTTGTTTCTGTCGCTTTTCTCAGTGAAAAACCTATTCCCTCCTCGACAAACCCTGCTGCCAAATGAGGCTCTTGTGCAATCGGCTTCTTTGGCAAATCTCAAAATCTTTTGGAGTGTCGCTGAGCTCGGATTCATTACAACTCCTGCCCTGGGATTGCTCTGCCCCCTCCTCTGGGGCCTCCTTGCATTGCAGTCAGGACTTAAATCATCATGTAACTCTTTTGTCAGCTTGTCACTTGGGTGTGCAAAGGGCAGCTCTGCTTGACAAGCGCGTTCTAAGTGCTCAGAATTTAATGAACAAGACAACCAAATAGGAACCGATAGAACAGGAATAAATTCGGGGAAGCCAATCACCATAATGAATATTTGCAACTAAAATTTGAAATATCTCCAGCATTCTCCTAAACACACCCAAAAGGAGAGATGTTTGCTGTGAAGTCAGACATACTTATCTGCATTATATAACATTAATGAGCTTTCCTGCTGTTTCTGAATTAACTTCAAGTACTCTCGCTGTAATATTTGTTTACAAAGAAATGTAATGTTATGGTATTTCAATTTCCTTTTATGAGGGTTTTAATATTTCTCTTGTAAATAATTTAGCTCTATCGAAAAAAAAGTCCCAGGCAGCTGGATCAGGATCTGATCCAAAACTTGCTGCCAATTTTGGATTTGATCATTTGATATTAAGAGGTGCCGAAACTGGATGCAGACAGCTATGTAATGGTATGTAATGTTGATTTTTGTGCTATAAAGCCCCAGGTAGATTAGATGACTGAAAGAAGGCCCAGGAGGTTTA
The DNA here is from genome assembly GCF_003031625.1 of Empidonax traillii. Taxonomy (NCBI): domain Eukaryota; kingdom Metazoa; phylum Chordata; class Aves; order Passeriformes; family Tyrannidae; genus Empidonax; species Empidonax traillii. Next base: position 209,172 of record NW_020955546.1, on the reverse strand, counting down.
ATTCACTGAGACACAGTCAGAATCTCTGTGACTGAAGCAAAAATGAGGACTTATCATGACATAGTAACAGAGCTTGCACTGAGAGAGCAATTTATGTTTTTGAAGTGCAGCAGAACACATTAAACCCCTTCTAACTCAGCTGTATGGGAGATATAATTAATCTCATTTTGGAGATGAAGGAAGTGCCCCACAAATAAGAGCCTTGGTGAGTACCAGGCAGCTCTTTCAACACGAGACAAATCGTTCTCAAGGTCGAGGTTTTCAAAAGGTTTCTCAGAGCTTAGGCTGGATTGCAACACTTTTCCTGGCGTCTGGAGACTTCAGAGTTGGCTGCTTTTGTTGTGAGGGCAAAGATTTTGGGGGAGAGGAGCGGGGAAGATGAGAGGGGAAGGTAAAAGGATGTGCCACGTGTGTGTTTTCACGTGCTGCAGGTGTGGCACAGCAGGGCTGAGTGGGGTTAGACCTGAGTACCCAAAAAACAGGGCTGGGTAGACAATCTTCCCTTAATCTACATGGTCAGGAGAAGTTCTGACCTCCCCACAAATCCCCCAGAAGGCATAAAGTATGACAGAAACTTCTGCAGTCCCCATATCCAGGACTCCCTTGATTTTGAAGAAGATCACAAGTACTTATCAAAACACCATCCTGGATAACATTCAAGGCCTTCTCCTAAATCTGAGTTCCTGTTTAGATACAGCTCTACTAAAAAAAAGGGATTGTAGAAGCCTCACAGATCCAAATGATTGTGTTGGAATATGTTGGAAACAAGAAAGGAAAACATAAAATAGATTAAATCACACACTGACTGGTCATCATCCTGCTAAAGGGTCAAGGAACAGGACTAGAGATTCCATTTATAAATGCATGTATGAATGAATATTCATGAACTGTAAACCATTCACACTTGCTGGACAAGTGATTTGAAAAAAAAATCATCTACTGATTCCAGGATGTTGATTTGGGAATCTCATACATATTCAATCCCCAAATGTTTCTCAATCAACTAATCAAAACACTTGACTAATTGAAGGGTGATTGCTTTCTGCAGTGGGGTAAAAGTCAGCTCTCCCTGCCCTGGTGGGTGTTACTCCAAGAACTGGTTATAGCTCGTTTTTATCTGTTCAAAGAACTGATTAGAGCTACTTTATAGCTGATTTATTCCTGACAGCTGCATTATCTGTAACAAAAATTTCATACCCTTCTACTTAGGACCCGTGTTTAAAGAGAAGTTGAGTGTTGCTATCAGATTTCTTTCTAGTTACCTTATCAAAGTTTGATAAACTTCACACACCTCCACATCCATTTAAAAGTCAGCAGACAGGTTTCTATTTGGGCTCTAGCTGGAAGGTTTTGCTGAAAGCCTTGATGGATCACCAGGTGAAATCAAAGCTTTGGGACCTGATAATACAATCTATTTTCAGGAAAAATTGCTACTGATGTCAGGCTGAGCTTTCTGTTTTAAGAATATGTGAAAGCAAGAGGAAAACCAGGCCCTGCTCTGTGTCATACTCTTGAAAGAAGAGGGGCTTCTTTATAACTGTTGCTTGTTGGTTTTCTGAGCATTTTTTTGAATTTTATTGTTTTTGTGTTGTAGCAGAAATGCTTTTTAAACAGATTTGAAAAGTAAGTGAAAAAAGTGTTGGTTTTGTGGGTTTTTTTCCATTTTAACACACATGACTTCTGAAAACACTTGAATTAACATACAGGTTTTTGATAAAGCTTTTATGCCAACAGTGAGATTCAGTGGAAAACCCCAACTGCAGCACATACATGAGGAAAAAGAACCCATTTCACAGGGTTCTGAGGAATCATCTTCATTGTTACATTCTTCCTAAATTATTTAATCAAAGTGACAGGTTGGGGGAAGAACACTGGGGAGAAATATCTAAAGATGCCTAAAGATATGGACTAATGATAGGCTTAAAAATTCTAATAAAGTTATTTAAATCTCCTGCAGATAATGCTGAAAGTGAGGGGTAAACTGGGAGGCTGTAACCTCTTGCTTTTCAGTTCTGTTCTCCCAGGACTGTCACTGTCAGATCCCAGGAAGGAACTAAAGGCTCCTGTCACTTGGCAGCAAATGAGATTCCCTGTGGGAACTTTGCTTTTAGTGTTTCAGCTAAACTGAAGAAGCATAAAGATGATAAACTGGCCTCACAGCCCTGGAAACTGAGGTTCTTTCTGGATCCAGACAAGTGAACTTCCAAATTTCAAGCAAACAACCTGAATGTTTCTTGACATTATAACACTCCCTAACTTTTAAGGTCAATAAGTATCTACATCCATTTAAACCCAAGACCAGAGACTTCCAAAAGTCATAAGCAAAGACTAGTGCATCTTGTAATCACTTTGGTACAGCAATAAATAGAAAAAATAGGAAAATTCTGAGTTTACAAGAAATCAGCCTGAGGGGAAAAGGGAAAAATATTAATTCCTGCAATAAGGTGCTTAAAATCTGGAGGGAACTTTCTGAGCAAGACCTTTCCACTGTGAGGATCTGGTCACATACTCCTAATCTGTGGCTACACCTGCAGAGCTGGCAGCAGAATTTCCTGCTACCCTGGGATTGTAGTTTTATTATTACATAAAATTTCAAGGGCAGCTTTTTCATTTTTCCTTTACTTTTCCTGTAAGAGCCAGAACTCCTTCTCGTTCTCAGTCATTCCAGTGTAAATTGAAAGCAAAGCCTTGAAACTCTGTAGCATTACTGTGGATTTACAGTCTTATAACTGAGAGCAGAAAAGTGCCCCTAAATATTCAAGGTTATTGTGCACTGGTTTTATAGGAGAGAACGATATTACTTTAAGGATAAAATAGGGAAATTAATCAAAAGGGATTAAAGTCAGGAGAATCTGGCACTTCAGCACACGAATGAAATCAACTTGTCTTACCATGGCTGTATTACACTAATCCTTCTTTCTTTTTTTTCCCCAGGAGGAAGAGGTGTAAAGTAATTGCAGAACCACCTGGATCCCAAGAGTACCTTGCTGCATAAGAAAAATAATCCACTGAGGATTTTTTAGAACAAACCTCGCTGCCAGCCAGAACCTGTTCCTTTGTAACACACCGGTGTGCTCGTGTGTGGGACGTGGGCTGAGGATGTTCTGCTGAGCTGGTTCCTCAGCCTTTCTGCAGAGATGGTCAACAGAAACATCAGCAGCTTTGTGTGATGATGGGAAGGAAGAAAAAGGAATGTGAGGAATATTGTGGGACCTCACAGACCACAAAGGCCAGAGGAGGAGCAGCCTGAGTAGGATATGATGGGTTAAGTTGCTCCCATCGTTCTATGTAGTGGGAGAGGGCAGTGAAAAGTCATAAAGATTCCCAAATTCTCCTCTCTCCTGCTTCCATCAAACCTACAGTGCCACAGCAGAACCAAACACTGAGGTTGAAGCAAGCTTCCCAAATTTTTCAAACATTTTTATCATGCCAGCAAAAGCCAAGGAGGCAGCCTGTCAGAAACCACTCATGCATCTCACAATGATTTATGTAACATTCACACCAACCAACACTTGAACCACTGACCTCAGTATTTATGGGTTTTAGGTCTGGAAGGAAACAAAAAAAAAAAAAAAGGCTGAAAGAACCTAGTTCTCAAAAAGAGAGCAAGAACAGAAATATTCAGGATTTCAGAATCCCTCTGTATGTGTTGCCAGGTCAATGCACTTCACTGACAGCCATGGCCCCCATAAGTGCTCTATTGTTCTATTAACCTTAGGGCACTGTGAGTCATTGTTGTCAGTATATTTAAAAAAAGAAAACATTGCTTTAGCAAGACAAAGCATTTCTTTTAAATCTAGATTTGTTTTATGCTTCGTTTTTTTTTTTTAAAAGCTGATGCTACCAAAGACCTCAAAGGTTTTGGTGAAAAAACACAGCTAAGCAGAATAAACTGAGACTGATTACTCAGAAACGTAAGAAAATGCCTTCTCTTTTGGATTTCCTCAAATTGATAGAGGCATTCTCAATTTACTTAACAGAAGTAGCAAGTGAAGAACGTTACCACAGGCAGGGGATATTTTCATAACAATTTGTTCAGGTATCAAGGGACTCTTTATTCCCACCTGGAGAAGAAGATTACAAAATGCTACGTTTGACTGAACCTGCCTAAACTTGTGTTACTTTATATAAAGTGCCTTTAAAGAAATTAATGCTGAAGTCAGTTAAAGGAGATGCAAAAATAAATATTTTGAGAGATCAGCATAATCATGACAGTGAGAAAACATAAATAGACCTTGAACTTCCATTAATCCATGTATTTGTCAATTTGTCTCTGGTACTAGAGAACAGCACAACTGTAATACCATCAATTTTCATATGACTTTGATTTTCAGACCAACAAGAAGGCTCAGCTGGGGAGGAAAGCAAATTTAACTCTTTTAGCTGAAGGTTTCCTATCTCTGGTTTCCTTTTCCTTGTTCTCTTCAGCACTTTAAGTCCTGAAGGCGTTTGTGGACCATTTAGCTGAAAGCCACCATTACAGAAATACATCCTGGAGGCAGATCAGGATAGAAAAGCACTAAAACCACAAAAAAAAAAACCCCACTAATTGCAGATTGCAAACCTAAATCTCACACCTTTGCTTCAGAGCTCACATATTATGATTTCTGATTCCTCATTACTGAAATGATTGACTTTCACCCGTCTCTCCCTGCAATTTGGCTGCCACATTTCCATGGGAAATAGACTGGATACGTGTTTTTCACTTGAGAACTTGTACCTGTGGTATCATCAGACTAAAGGGATTATTACCTACAGCAACACAGTTCTCGTGTCTTATTTCCCCTCATTATGATGTATCTAAGAAAAATTTAGTTGATGGGTGCTCAGCAGGGCAAGGAGAAAGGTTTCCTTTCCCTTTTTTTTCTAGAGCTGGACAAGATATGAACTGGTGAACCACAAAGATTTTACACATGGATTTTTAGCAGCAGACCCTCTGATGTCAATAATGAGTTCATCCAAGGAAATGTCAGAGCTGCTAAAATTCTTTGAAGTTTGGGATTCTGATGGTGCTCACGTACAGAGGGATGTGCAATTTTGGCCTCTCTCTATTCTCTGCCCAAAAAAACCCCTTTCCTGCAGTTGCCAATTTCCATATTTCTATGTATTACCTGCTGTATAAGGATATCAGCAGATTATAGAAGACATTACTGAGAAGTGGTTTTTTACCAAAAAACAACTGTCATTTTATCTAAAAAATGATGGTGTTAAGCATGAATATCATAACCAGCTTATTTATTCAGCATTTTATCATACTGTTACTGCCATAAATCAGGTAAAAAATGTACTGATTATGCTAAAGGTTCCAATATGATTAAATTCCTCACTTATTTCAGACTGAAGCCTTTTTCCACCAGGTTTTTTTGAGGCTTACTTTCAAGTCTTCACATTAGACAAAGCCTTGTGTATAACCTATAAGCAATTTAATGCAATAATCTAGGAAAATATTCCTTCTGATGGTGAGAGAACATGTTACAGTTGCCACGTTGGTGGAGAGTCTTGAATATTTGCCATGAATTCCTTTTGTGTCCTGCTATAATTAAACCTACCAGGTGCCTGCTTCAAGTAGGTAATTTTGGTTTCTGCTTGGAGTTACTGAAGGTATTAGCGTTTTCATGAAAAATATGGCCAGTGGTTGACAGGTTATATATGAAAAAGAATCTTGACCACAAGATTCTGGCACTGGATAACAACTGGGACCACCTCTGGAACTCCTGCACTCAGGAACTGCACACCAGGAGGTGTCTCTGTTCCTTATAGTTCTAATCAGCTCTCAGTAATTAAATTCTCATTCGGCCTCCTCGTGTGCCTGGCCACTGCATGCTTAAACTCTCTAAGAAATTTGGAATCCACTCTTGCCCTCTCTTATTATTATTATTATTTTTTGCTTGTGCCACTGATGTTTGTTCACCTGCTGGACTGATCTCAAATGACATTCTCCAGCAGCTTTTGTATCTGTTGGCTGATGTCCAGCATGTGGCAAATTAAATTGCTAACATGTATTGTCCCGTCAGTTTTCCCATCTGCAAGCTTGTTTTCTTTTCCTGCCATCACAGCAAGAGTCCCTACGCAGGTTATTTTTCATTATAATCTTCTTTTCTGCACTACCCACAGGTATTCTATTGTATTTTCTCTACTAATTGCATGTTTCTATTTTTGCATTAATTTTATCTCGATTCTTCTGTTTTCATTAATTCCCTAACTTAATGAATTATCTCTGTCTGCTCCTTTCATTCTCCATTCAGCACGAGCCCCGCTGACTGGAATTTTTTAAATGTCCAGAGATCTTGATAGACTCAGGATGGATTCTCTGAATGCTCATTTGATCTCCTTTTGTCCCTGTCGCCAATCTATCAGGAATTAACTCATCTTTTAAGGTTTGATAATTGCATGAGTCAATCATTTGGCACAGCTTAGCTAAATAGTTCTTTAGTGTTTATCCAGGCCCTTGATTGCACAAGGCTGAGTGTCTTGTGACATTTCTGGGCTTTGCAAACAGCCCTGAGAGCCCCCAGAGCTGTGTGTGGATCCCTTTGTTTGCTGCTGGCTAATTGCTGGTGGTCCCTGGAACGGCCCTTCTGCCCCTGTTTTGTTTGCCTTTTCCTACACTGAGATCTGAGGAATATTCCACAGTAAATACATCCTGGTTCGTGTCCATCTGCTCAAAGGCTGCACTTGGCTATTTTGCCACTGTTTGATCTCTCTGCTGTGTTTGCTTATGTGGACCTGGAGGAGCAGCCTCACTATTTGCATTTTGTTCTCTCCCCAGCATGAGGAGGAGGATCAAAACCTCCCGAGGTTTTGGTGAGGCTTTGTCTTTTCTCCCCAGAGAGGAATTTTCTTCTCAGCTTTGGCGTCTCATCATCCTCCCTGCTGATTACCACCTCACATCATGTTCCCTCCTGAAAGAAGTAGATTGCTGCTTGCTTTTCCAAACCCCAGTGAGTTTCCTGTGGCCCACAGATCTCAGATATTGGGCCATGTTTTTAACCACCATCTGCAGGTTCTTTTTCCTGTTAATTAACTCTTTATTCCTTGCAGCTCTCCTGTAATGCCTTGGATGAATGTTCCTCCAAACATGGGGTTTGCACATACTGACCACAACGTGGCCAAAAAAAAGTCCCTCCGTTTCATCTGTCACCGCCACAAAAGCAGCCAATTACAAATCATCTGGCAAAGCAACTTCAATCCATCCAATTTATATTTTCCTGTCGTTAATTTGCTAGATTAAAAAAACATTCAGTTATAGAAACGAGTTAGTTCACTTCCCAAGTAAAATCAGGAAATAGAAGTAGCTCACAAAATCACTCACAAATAGGTGGAAGCTGATAGTGCATAGTTATACCTTGGTCTCTGAAAGTGTTGCAGCCTAACATGAGCCTGTCAGCTTTCCCTGGATGTGCTGATTGCTCCTCTCTCAGTGTATCACAAAGGAACATCTTGATTCTGGGACACAAAGGCTGCCAGGAAAGTTGATTGCATTAACTGGAGATCAATGCTAGAAGTATGGAAATTACTACAAAGGCACAAGGAACCTTCCAGAGAGAATCAGAGCAACCCATTCCCAGTCCAAAAGTCAGAAATATTCAAGGAGGGTTAAAATCTTATTTGCATTGGATTAGGATCTGTTGTCATTGGTACCAAGCACTACCAGGCACTACTAAATGCACAGACACGAGGTAAATGGATCATCAGAAGTGCTCACAGTGTTTCAGATTTTACCAAAACAGTGGCTGAACTATCCAGTTAAAAGAGAAAACTGCAGTTAACCCTGAAGTTAAAATTTTGGTTGGTTTACATTAACAAACTTCAGGAAGATTTTCTGCTTCCCTTTTGCTCCTCCCTCGCTCCTTGGGCTCCTGGGCTGTTCACCTGCAAGTGGGACTGTCCAAGGTCCCCCCCACAAAACCCCTGCCAGGGTTTTGCTGCTGAAGGGGATTTCACCTCATCCAAGGGGTGATCTGCAGGACCCCAACCATAACCCTCCATGCTCAGCTGTATCTGAGCTGGTTGTCACAGTCTGGCTGCAAATGCTTCACGTTAATTGTCCACAATCTCTTGCCTTTCCCCCTTTGAATCCAGTGCAATTTCCTTCACATGGATTCCCTAACTGAAAATTGAATTTTGCAGTGACAATAACTTAGCCCTGACAAAATAAAGGAGGCAAACCTGACTAATCATCATAATTATTTTAATAAAACTAGACTATGGGAATACTTCCAGAGGTATGCTTAAATTCATTTCCAAATCTCACCTTAAGGACCCTGAAAGTCAGGAGGCAGAGTTTTAAAGTTAGATATGTATTAAGATGCATATACAGCACCTGCAAGAATCATCATAATAATCTAAAATCGTGTTTAAACCAGACTTGTTTTCCAGAGCAATTCAAGAGGTGATCTCCCTAGAGATGCTATCTTCTAGATATGATTTGTCCTAGAGATGACACACCACTAAATCTTTCTCTACAAGCATAAATTTCAAAGCTATCAAGTGGCAGATTACATTTGGAGATTGGAGACAGTATCCCATGTCAGTCCTTTAACAAAGTTTTAGATGCAAATGTTTCAGCCTGGAATGTAGATCCCACAACCTGCTCTCTGCTCCTGGGCAGGCATTAGACAACCTCAAAGAGCCGAGGCTGATGCAAAGCTCCCTGCCTTACCAAATCCCTAAAAATTCAAGGTGAGCAACAAACATGCCTACAGGAAAAACTTTCAGCATCTGAATAATTTGTCCAACAAGCTGCTTACATAAAATATGTTTGGGTTTTGGTTTGTTTGGTTGGTTTGGTTTGTGGGGTTTTGTTTATTATCAGGGTTTTATTGTTTGTTTGTTTGCTTTTAAAGGAACAAGGCTATTGATGTTCAAGCTGGAAAATCATTCATTCCAGATGATGAGCACAGAGGTGGGTATAAAGATGTTTTGCATACAATACATTACAAATCTGAGTAATATCTTCCATGAATATTAACAAGAAGCTGTAAGAGCAGATTTGGTGATGACAAAGACGTTGGAATGGATGTTGGTTTATCCCCACCACACTGATAGAGGGAGCTATCCAGAAAATCTCCACCATCCTTAGTCAAGCCTGATAGAGGAGTGTAAAGAGCAGCCCCTACAGAGGATTGCATCTCTTCCTATTGATATTCCTGTTGATTTGAGTGAGAGTGATTATCATCCCAGACTACAGATCACAGCATCCCTCAAAATCAAGCACTTGAGCAACAATTTCACCTCCCCTGAAGAGGTTTATGCTTTCAGGGCTCTACTGATGAGGCTTCAAGAGTGAAAGCTCCATCCTTTTTAGCTCAGCTAATACGATTGCTCGTGTGTTTGCTGAATCCTTTAATTGCATATCAAAGACATTTCCTACTTTGTGTAAGACTTGAAAGAGCAGATTGAGGATTTTGCCAGCAACAGCTCTTAAAGAAATGTTTACAAGGGAAGCAGAAGAAATTGCAGGTTTTTAGAGCTATGAAGTATATGAGCCTAAAAAATTTGAAGGAGACCTCTGCACTACCCAAGAAGAGCTGCTGTGCTGAAGTACCAACTTCCATGGAAGAGAAAAATTCCATTTGGAGAAAAATTTTGTTGCTTTCCACATAATCTAAAATTAATATAATGTACCCGGTTTTGGGTGAAATTCTGGGACAACAAGAACCTCTCCTGAAAACGAGTGGGGGTCATATCTGCACCTAAACTTGGCTAACGAGCAAGGTAAAGGAAAATGTGAACAGCATTTCCAAGGGCTGATCTTTCACCTGTGCAAAGACTGACTGGAGGATTCTCTAAGCACAGGGAATGGTAATTTAGGGTGTCCTAAACCATGTGGGAAGGCTGTTCACCCTGCAGAGCACTGGCTGACAGCGATGGTCAAACCAGTTAAACAAAACCATTTCTCTCCTACTCATCCAAGTGCCCCCGGGCCATTTTAAATTAACTAACTGCAAATGAAGAAAATGGAGTAAATCAGTTTTCAGGTTTGCAAAACACTGCATCCTTTCCTGTCATGACGTTTTGTACCTCTGCCCATTCGCGATTTTACAGCTCATTAACAACTATTTTAATGCCGCTCAAGCTTCTACAACTTTTTTCCTGCTGCCAAAAAACAACCACTAGAATACAGGGGGTTTTGTATGAAACATGGAAGAGCCAAAACACAGACGCCAGAACATTCATATCATTTTTTCCCCCTAGCTTTTTATGGTGGCTCCACAATTTTACTGCCTCCCTGTTGAAATATTTGGTCTGTACCTTTTCATCCCTCGTGCACCTGAACAAACAGTTCCAGCAACAACAGGAGAGGAACAAAATGTTGGACAGATGCGAATGGTTTTTACCTTATTCCTATTCTGATCACTTGCTTATGCATCATCTTAGGTCATTCCTTACCTATTTACTATCAGAAGTTGTACACAATGCTCCTCTTCCTTACATCACAGATTAAATTTATTTTCATTAATTTAATCAAATCTATGGAGACCCAGATGATCAGCAGCTTGATTAACTTTGTCACTTAAGCAATGGATTTATGGTTTGGAGATGATCTTCCACCATGCAATATGTGTTAGGAGCATTAGAGCTTCAGTTCAGCCCAAGGCTGCTCCAGAGCTCACATCCAAATAAAACTTTCAAAAAAATCAAGGGTTTCACTGGCTGCTCTCCAGGCCAACAGCCATTACTGATGAATAATAAAAAATTCTTTTCACTGTATCTTTATAGTTTAATGAAGAGAGTTCTTAATGCTGATGCAATAAGCAACAAAGAAAACAACACTTTCATTTCAGTGCAAAGGTTTGGACTTGTAGAGAATTATAAAATAATGATGTGCCTGTCTTGGAGTGAGTTTCAGTAGAACATCAGCAGCTCTTTTCCATGTGACAGTCAAGAAAAAATTCCAGAGGAAATCAGTGGCAACAGAGAATTTTCCTGCAGTGTGAATGTAATTCATCTATCATTGCCACAGAAAATTGGGAAGCATTTTCTTCCCAGTCCTGCTCAGCACTGTCCTTTTCAGATCTTCAAATCACGAATTAATGTCCCCCTGTTCTTGAAATCACAGAAATTTTGACATATATCTAAAAAATGCAAGGAACAAGTACCACGAACTTTTTACACTCCTTCCAATGATGCATTTCCAGTAAATTCAGCAGGAGGTAAAAAGGGAAAACAAAGAGATCATATTTTCCAGGCTTAGTCTAAACATATCATCACACCTCCAATAGGTTTTTTTACTGAATGCTTGTCCAAGAAATTTTCCTCCCATTTTGTCCTGAGTGGTACTACAAGGCACAGAGTATACCCAGGAAAATACACAGTCCAGGGTTTGAACTGGCTAATTGGGCCCCAAGTTAGAAGAAATGCAAATACTGTTTCCCTGAGTGCCTTTTATTTATTTATTTATTTTATTTTACCTGAAATTCTCAGAGCCACGAAAAAAAAAAAATAAAAATTGCAAGCTCAGAATTTTCCTCCCATTCTGGGCTGCCCTTGTTATACAGCAGGAAAAAAAAAATCATCTGACACTGAAGAATCAAAAGCTTATCTTCCTACAGCCCATTCCTGAAGCTTCAGTCGCTGGAGGACATCAGGAAATACCCTTGGAGATGATAATTTTCCTTCCACAGACCTATTTAGGATGGTATATTTACATATTTATCACTTGGTGAGCTGGACCTTGGTAATATATTTAACACATGCAACTGAAGCAGCCTGCTTGACCTCAACTAGGAAAAAAGATCCCTACTTCCCAAGCTTCTGTTATTTTTAAAAAAATAAAAATAAATAATAATAATTTAAAAATCACAGCTCTACTTATAAGACCCAGAAATGTAAACATTAAGCCACAGTTCCTTCCATAAAGGCAGCACCACTTGGGCTATGCATGAATTATGTGGCATTTGAGGTGACAGTTTTATTTGGGGTGATTAAAAGACATTTGCACTCCCAAAGAATGTTTTCTGCAATTCAAATCCATCTCTTATCCCAGGAGTGATTTATCTCAAGCAAAATTCACAGTATTTCCAGATTTAAAAAAAAAAAAAAAAAAAAAAAGGTGCTTTTCTTGAAATTAAAAGAATAACCTTTAAGCAGAGAAAGGACAGAAAGAACACAATTTATATAGAGGAATGTGGGGAATCTGCCTGGAAAATTAAAGCTACATGACAAGAATGACTTCTCTTGAAGTGATATCCTTAATAAATGAGTCAAACACCTCATACAAGTGCCCTGTTAGACCTTTGCACATCACTCACCACACGAGCCCAAATGCTACAATGCATAAGAAGCTCCTCAGTTTGAGCTGGAAAAAGTGTTAAACAGTTCCTACAAAATCCTGCATAAAATATTTCTGGCTCAACACTGCACCAAGTTAATCCATGTTTCCATACAATCACTATTTTTAATGAAATCTTCCCCTCTAACTTTTTTTCCCCCATTCCTTGTTGTTTGTTGAATCCAATTTTTGGCTCATGCTCAAGGATATTTGAGGAGAGACCAGAGTTTTCTACTTTTCCTGATCACAGTTGTAGATTCTGTGAGGAACCACCACTGGGCTTTTGAGTGGAAAAACAACCAGGGAGAAGTTGTAGATTCACTTGAAAGTGAGGGGGGGAAAAAAAACGAATCAAGGTGTGCTGGATGAAGTCCAAGAGATCTGAAGGAATTCACAGCCAGGGCTGGGAGAGACAACAGGGTTCCATCCATCAGGAATCAGAAAGGTTGGAGCTGCTGCAGATCCAAGGTCTGAGTTATGGGCTGAGTTTTGGCAGCCTCAGTTAGAATGAACTAAGTGAAGGCAGACAGAGTGAGCTGATAGAAACCGAAAAAAACCCACCAGCTTTTGGGTTTTATCAGGGCCAGAACAAAACAGTGATGGATTAAGAAAGCAATAGTGAGGATTTGGAAAGAAAACACTGAGACACACAAACATGAGGGATGAGGGTAGAAGCACTTAAAAATATCAGTGCACTGAAACAAGAGAAACAAACCCAGGCTTTAGGGTCTCTAATAAAAATGCAAAACTTGATTCTGAGTCTCTGATAAAATTAAAGGAAAAGAAGGATGCCTCTTTAACAATCCAGGGAATTCTCCTGTGAGGGAGCTGGGATTGCAGAGCTCTAAATTGTTATTTGTGCATATCATCGAGCTGTAGCAATCTTTTTTCTACATTCTCTTATGGGGAACCTCCCAGGACTGAGGTGGTCCTGGCACTGCTTCCTCCAGGGCCCTGAACCCACCAAGGACTCTGCAAGTGCCACGTGAAGCTGATGGGCTGAACTGATGGAACTCAAAACTGAGTGGTATTCCTGCCACAGGCCTCTGGTGCTTCAACCAAAGAGCTGCAAGCAAAACATCCCCTGGATTGGATAACGAGGGGTTTCACGTGCCACGTCTCTAATGACCTGACTGCGAGGAATTAATGCACTTTTAGCTATTTTTCTCCTTTCTTAGCTCAGCTGGTTACAAAGAAATCAACTGCAAGTTGATCTGTTGAGTTTAAGTCTTGTTAGGACACCTCCCAACCAAAGGAAGTTTTTCCTGCATAGGATGGAGTTGAAACAAGTCATGGCTGGGTGGTTGGTAGCAGGATATAAAGGTTAACAGCTCCTTCATTCTGTAGTTAAAGATGCTTTCCCAGTGAAATAAAGAGACTTCTCTAGATAGAGGATGCTTATTTTGTTGGACTATATCAAGGACTGGATAGGCTTTTTAAGTAAATTAAGAATGTTAATCTCACTAAAAAGCGTGTCACAAAATCACTGATCTACTCAAGCAACTGAACACCTCATTCTGATGTCAATGCTGGGGGTTGCAGCTGAAGAGTTACAGGCCCTGCAGAACCTGAGAGAGGTTGGAATGGGGTAAAAATCGAATGATTAGCAGAGTCTATCAACACTTGGGAATGCCAACAGTTTGGCCACAGCTATGGAATTGGTACAAACATTTTGATCCCGAAATGGAGAACCCACAGGAAACCTTGGAAAACACCATCTTGGAGGCAACAGGAAAAATCTTAATTCACTCTCACTTCCTGTCAGTTGTAATTAATGGCTGCAAAGTCACCAAGCTTGAGTAATACACTCTGAGTAATGAAAGCTGAGCAGGTCATTCCTTGCTCATTCACCTTTGTAAGGCTGATCCTCCTGTCTCTCCATGCAGGGAACTCCTGTTGGACTCAACAGGAAAATGCATGGAAAGGAGGAGCAGCAATGATGCACGAGGCATTCCTGCATCTAACTAATGAGCCAACACAGAGCTTTAAAAGCTAAGCAAGTGAGGGAAGATAAGTCAGTTTTTTAGAACTTGGATGTACCACAACATGACTTTCACGATCACACACACACACACACACGTAGGACCTGAACCCAAGACCCCTGAAATCAATGGGAATCTCTTTTATTTCCGTGCTTTTCTGATTAGATTCTCAGCAGTTCATTTAATACGAGATATGAAACCATTTACAAGGCTAATTTATGTCCGTTTTTTTCCTGAAGTGCACATGCTGTGCAGTATATAATGCTATAAACCAGAATATGTTCATAATAGCCTGGCCAATTTGCAACAGATTCTCAGAATCTTTTTTGCAGAGGCAATATCAATTCCAGTGATACTCTTCAGGCCCAAGATGCTGGATATTTCAGCTCCCAGTAATGCTTCTAAAATTGGAATGAACTTTTTAAAGTGCATCTACTGTAACATTTATCTTCTGCTATCAATATAAGATGCTGTGAACTGTTTTGCTGGATAGGGCTAATAACAGCCAGCTGAACTAGAAGTGACTTTGCAGCACAGAGGTGATAGAATGAACCTTCCTGCGTGCACTTTATCTGATTTTAGGTCAGTCAGTCACTTTTGATGAGTAAGAAATGCAGGTTTTTCTGCAAATAAATAAATAAAATAAAATATTTAGCGTTGTCCACAGGCTGAGGAGAGATAACAAAAATAATAATAATAAAAAAAAGGCAGCTAGAATTAAAACTGTGACAAAAAGAATGAAAACCAGCAATGCTGAGGATTTCTCAAGACAAGCCTATCAGTTGCTGCACACATTTCTGCCCAGTTATACTGCCTTTACTTTGGAGTTAATAAAATTCTACTATATAATGCTTCTTTATGGAGATGGATGGACGTGTTTCATGCTAATTCCTTCCTGAGTTAGCAAGCCTTTATTTGCCACGCCGAGGCAGAAGTGATGGCAGGCAGCCCAGCAGAAATGCCAGTGCATGCTTTAAAATGCCATTAGGTTGCAGACCAAATTAAGCTATTGACCACATTCAAGTGTTTACCCCACATGCCATCGAGGCCTTGCTATCCTTAAAGGCTAAAGTGACACCACAGGGGTATTAAAAGTGGGTTTTACATAAGTGACACTGAGTCCTCCCAGCAGAGACCGTGTGACAGGGTGAGGAGCCAGGGGTGTGTTTTCCCCGTGCACAGAACTCACAAAAAGAAACCTGGTAAATGCAAAGCAAAGCATCAAATATTACTGTAAGTATTATTTACTTCAGGATGTTTGATTTCGTTTCTCATACTGTTGTGATTTGGGAGTTTGCTGACCTGGAGAAGCTCTGATCGGCCACAAAGGGTGTTCTGGTCCCTGCTGGTACAGAAAGAGCAGGATCCAGTGGTTCAGGTGCCAACCACAGCACAGCCACAGGCTGGGTCTGACTCCAAGGAACTGCAGTTTTCCTGCAGGCAGCACTGGCACAGGGGCACTGCACAAAACCACACTCTCAAATTTCTTTGATGTACCGAGGCACAACTCGCATTCCTCACTCTGTGCCTGTGCAGCTACCAGCTCAAACAGCTGATTTTCCTTACAGGAAAACATCTCTCTTCTTGGTAAGAAGTTTTCAACAGCTCAGTTTCTGACTAGGAACAAACAACCCGACAAAACCTGCTTGGTTTCTGGTGTCCTTAGCTCCTGATGGCTTTGATCTGGGTTCAGGCAGTGCCAGCAGGAAGGATGCTCAGACCCCAGCAGTGAGAACAAGGCTCCCGGGTTTTGACCTGTTTGATGATCACCTTGCCAAGCAGAACAAACATCACCAAACTGTTCCCAGGGATGTGTGAAGCTGGGACATCTGTTCCTTTCCTGCGGGCTGCTGGGCTGGCTCAGCCTCCAGAGGCTCAATCCTCAGGGAATGTGGATAACACAGGATAACTCAGAGGAACTGCTAAACACACAACATCCCTCCTCACCTTCCCCCCAGACACCAACAAGCAAAACTGCCCAGCCAGCATAAAATCTGCCAAAATGAATACAGGGATCTGAGGAGTTTTATTTTGGTTTTTTTTCCACAGTTTTCTGTCTCCACACAAGGGACGTTTTGCTAATTGGCATCGTTCATTTAAATGAGGAGGTACTTTGAGATTAAAAAACATAGACCAACTGTTTGGATAATGGAATGGGGAGCAGGCTTATAAACCAGAGAAATGAGGAAAGGAGCTGTCATCCTCTGGAGGTTACAGTGAAAAATGATCTTGGGAAATGGGAGGAATGAATAAAGCAACAGTCAGTAGGCACAAATACAAAGCAGCAACATCACAAAGCAGAAATCAAAGGAATAAACACAAAATGGGGATTGACTAGGTAGAAATAATACAAAACAGGATCCCAGAGTGTCAACAAACTGCAGGTTGAATAGAAATCAAAACTGCCAAGCTGCTGCAAAAAAAGTAAACTCATTTTACCGGAGTGTGTTAACAGCAAAAATCTTAACTAAAACATAGGAGGTGATTATTCTGCTCTATTAAGCATTGCTGATGTCCTCAGTTAGCATATGGTTCTGTCTGGGAAAAAGTATAAACAAGATACACGGGCTAAGAGGGTAAGATGAGGATAAGAGTTCAGGGGGGAACAGTAAAATTGATAAAAATTTGAATACGACTTCTCAGGAAGTGACAAAAGGAAATGGATTGAGCTACTTGAGGAAGGGAAGACTCGCCAAGGGAGCCATGAGATGTCTTAAAGTGAGCAAATACTTGTCATAAAGAAAGCAGTTACCCTGGAAGATTGTTCTCCACATCTGTGAGGACAGAACAAGGAACAACAGACAAATGACAGCATGGGGGGTTGGGTGAAGTATTGGAGGGATGTTTATGAGGAATCAGGTTGCCTCCTTCAGGAGTTTATGATCAGCCTGGGCACGCAATTGCTGGAGCTCCATGAGACCTCTGTTGGGATTTGGCCCAGCAGAAGGATGGGGAGGGAAGATGGAAGCATTCCTTGTGTGCCTCCCTGGCCGTGGAGGATCTCGGGTTCTGCTGCTCTCCTCAGGGAAGCAGCAGGAAAAACCACCCCCCACCTCACTGGGAGAGAGCATGGAGAGCAGAAAGCCAAGGTAATAGCCTTGTTTCTGGTGAGCTGGTTTCCTGTCACAGAAGTTTTTTGAATTCAGTAAGAGACAACTGGGTTACAGATCTTCAGTATAAAGGCACAGGGAGGAATGTGCTGATTATCCTCGAGGAATCAGAGCCTCTGCAGTTTGAACATGCACATGATGCATCCTCATTTTCCTGCTCATCTTTAGATACTTTAAAGGTGAGATATAGAGGTTCTGGGAAATGCATGAGGGATATTTATGTGTATTTACATGCTATCAGGGCATGACAGTCATTTTATAAATATTTTTTTCCTGTGATTAACTCTGGCTGCAAAAAATTACTCAAAACTTTCGAGCAATACCTTACCTCTTTAATTATCTGTTCTTGTCAAAATTGGTTATAATCCTGTTTCAGGGGTACATGAAAGTAAAAAACACTAACACATCCTAATATGACAAGATAATGAGAGTAAGCCAAATGTCACTATATCCTTCTACAGAAAATTGCACAGTTAAATCAAGTGTCAACCTGATAAAGATACATATTCCCCATTTAAGATTATGTTTGGAGTGACAATTAAGGTGTAGAAGAAGAGAAAAAATGAGAGAAGCTGCAAAAGCCATATTTTGCAACCCAAGGAAAATACTAAAATAACATATTCTTATAGCCATTTTTCTATTTCTCTATCAGCAAAAAAGGCAGATTGGAAAAATGATCATTCCCATCAGGAGGTTCTGAAAAGACATAAAATAGATTAAACTGCTCTTGTCTTTGTGTTTGAATACAGAAGCAACAAAAAGTAATTTCAGTTCGGAGAGGCTGAAGGCAAACAACAGCAATCTTCAGTTTCATTTTCATTCTGGCAGCTCTCCTTGCTGATGCTTTGCCCTTAATTGCTTTTCTAGTTACCTAGTTGAGCCCAACTGCGTGAGATCATATTTAAACAAACTCCCTTTGTTGTCTTAACTCCTGCAGAACCAACATTTTTTTTTTTTTTTGGCCCTGGACTGGGCAGTTCTGACTTCTATTAGTAGAAGGTCAAGCTTTTGGTTGGGTTGCTTGTTTTTTTTTTAAACTTAATATTCTCAGTATTGCTATTTTCTGACTTCATACAGACGTGCAGTGTTTGACAGCAAGTCTCTCATCCACCATTCCCAGCTGCCCTACAGTCATGGAAGCATCTTGCTCTTCCCTGGTCTTCTCTTTCCCCCCCCCCTTTTTTTTTTTCCTCTGATTAATGTTAGAAAAAAAACACCAGATTGATGCCCACAATGTGTGGGCTGATCTGAGCTGTCTGATCACTCACTTGCTCCTGCAAAAAGATGCTGGGAAAACATTTTGATGGGAGAAATCCACTCTGCTGATGGGGAATACAGCACTTCCCATGAGTGAGAGGAATCCACACTGCAGCAGTGAGGAAACAAGCAATAATAGTTGAGATGAGGAGAGCCAAAAGTAGCAGAATGAAAGAAAAGGCATAAAAGGCAGAGAGTACATCAAAGTTCACATAAGCCAGAAGATAAAGCATTGGAAAACGCAATAGAAATTCTGAAAATAAAAATGAAGCCAAAACCTGGACCCAATTCAAAAAATCAATGGGCTTGAGAGAGTCTTATTCTGAGATTCAGCAGGGGCTTTTTGTCTCTGAAGTAGTTCAGGCGAGCTGACCACTCTCCTTTATTGCATCCTGTCTTTTATCTCCAAAAACATCTCCCCTTTTCTCCCCTAAATAAACTCTATAACCCATATAGGTTATTTTGCACCAAAGAGACTCAAGAAGAAAGCAAGCATCTGGGTTGAAATTTTGCCTTCACTAAGATAAATAACAGAATTCCCACTGCCAACAAGGAAGGCTGATGTTTCATCCTTAGAACATATTGGGAATGTGAACTTTAAATCCTACAGGACTGCATAGAACAAACAGTGTCAGAGAGATTTTATCATTTTTTTTTCTTATCAATTTACAGATATTAGTAGCTGCAGGGTAGGCAGAAATGTAAGAGGTTTTCATTTGAATGGAACATTGGGTGGAATTTGCATGATCAGACTCAAAGCTTTTATAAAAGTTCACTTGGCCTTTCTGTTACTTCACAGCTTTGTCATTATTGAACATTGAATCTTGAATCCTGATCTGATACTTGGGACCATCAAGGTGGCAGAACACTGGAAGGAACATGAACTACGTAGCAAGAGGAGGGATCAGAACAATTTTTGCACTGTTTGTGTTCTACTGAAAGTAGGAGAGCAATGTCAGTAAAGACCTAGAGAGCCCACAATTCTTGGAGGTCACACACACACATTAAAACCAAGCAGGGGAGGAGGGGAAAAAGAAAATTTCCTTATTCCAGTTGCATGCATGTGGAACCAAAACTCAAGCTTATATGGTCTCATCCCAGGTTCCCAAGAAGCTGACATTAGAGCTGGAAAACAAACCTTTATTTCATGACTCTCAGTCTAACTACTGATGGGATTAGGGAACAGATTCATTCACAGATGTGAAGGATAGAATTAACTATTAGAGCATCTTATGGGCTCATGAATTGTTATGAGAAAGTCCAGGAGTGGGGATTTAAATAATCTTCCCTAACTTTCCCTGGCTGTTTTCTATTATAGCAAAGGTGCACATTTTAGCTGCTCTATGAATGTGAGAGTAATTTCCAATTTGCATTAATCTGGGTTTACTTCTGGCAGTTGTTTTTATAACTTTCCTCTGAGACTGAAGTTGTTTGAGCAGTCAGCACTAACTCTGCCCATCAGCAGATGAATTGGGCTCTCCAGTGCCTCGACACAGACCCTTCAACCACAACCCTGCTGCTCTGAGTCAGGTTTCAGTCACGGCTTTTCTGTGTCATATCCATGATTCACTTGTTTGTAAAAATGCAAAAATAACAGGGAGACCTCCACACAGCAAAGAATCTTGGCCTCCCTTTCTTTTCTTTCCTTTTGGTCCAGGAGAAACCACCAGCTCACCCTGCACAAATCAGAGCAGGGGAGGTAAATCCCCGTGAACATCGAGCGATTCGGGGAGAGGGATGTGCACCCTGAGCAGGCACGGATCGTATGGGAGTGATATCCAGCAGGTAAAAGGAGTTGTTCGGGCCATGCACATTATTTTAAAGTTCAAAATGTATATTTAAAAATGCTAAACCCTTCCTGGTAATCCTCATGCTTTATTATCTTTTTTTTTTTCCATATCTATATCTACAGTTCTAGTCTAAGGGAATTCTTCTCTAATAAAATCCCGTAATTTAATGCACTGATGGTAATGCTGATTCAATTTTCTGCTTGCATAAATATATTCTAAATCCATATTATAAAAAATATCACTGGCCCTAGGTGTAAAAATCTGTACTTCTAATCATCTATGTAGCCAGAATTAATGGGCCAGTAATAACTGTCATTTGATAAACTGATCAATCATACTTTATCTGCACTACCACAGCATAGTAATGGCATCTATTAGGAAAAAAACATTAGAAACTTAAAGATCAGTTGGTTCAGAGCATGGATTAAAGGATTATTTAACCAGATGAAAGCAATGAGGGTGAAATTATGTCAAACAATGTGGAAGTACCATTTGTTTCAAACTGAAAATTGGAAGTTCTGGTGAAGAGCACAAGGAATACAAACACTGGGTTGTGTCATTTAGGTAAGATACAATCCCAGGAAGAATCCTAAGTGCCAGAAAGAAATGCCCAAGTTCTCTTCCATATCTAATGCAAAGAAGTTTATCCTGAAGAGAGATCAAACAGATTTTGTCCAAATGCAGGTACTGGGAAAAGCTCATGGATGTAAATGTCTAAAGCAGCCAAGTAAAACATGACCAGTCATAATCAAGAAGGAGAATGTGCCACTGACCTGTTCATGCCATTAGACTGATATTCTTTATGTGTCTCAGTAACAAGCAGTCCAGTCTGGGAACACCTTCCCAGATTCCCTGCCTGAGGCTCTACAGGAGGATGCCCACGTGAAGTGCTGTCTCAGCTCTCTGCACATTCAGAGCACACAGGAGCTGGTACGAAGGAAGAGGGATGGCAAGAGAACAGAACATGCCCCTGCCTGCAGTCAGTTGGGTCTGGCATCACTTTGCAGAGGTTCTAAAGGATCTCAGGTTGATTCTACCAACTCCATAATTCCAGCAGTCAGCAACTCCAGGGAGGTGGAACAGATTACAACCCTCTCCAGACCCACAACACATTGAATAATGACACATAGGGTGAAGAAGGTGGGGGAGAGGAGTGTTAGAAATGTAGTTTATCTGCCCTGATAACGTTATAAGCTTGTTCCAGTCCCAAATGCACGTGCAAGTTTTATCACCAGACTGCATAATTAAGATCTTAACACACACATTCTCTAATATCCAGATGAGTTAGCACTAAGGAGCTGGGAGCCATGTGGTCCCTGGAAAACATATCAGCAACTCTCCATGACAGTAACTGTGTTAGTACTGTTACATCTTGGAAGGATGTGACAAGAATCTCTTTCAAACTACTACACTGAACTGGAGAGAACTGAATGTAAGAGTGCTGTTTTGAATCATAATGCATAACATTCTGGCAAATCTGATCCTGCTGAAGGGATTCAGCAGCAAAAACCTTCACCTTTGTGCCCATCTCATGTGGTCTGGAATATCCCTGAGGTCAGAAATCCTGGTTGTGTCCCCTCCCAGCCTCCTCACTGGTGGGGTGAGAAGCTGAAGAGTCCTTGACTGACAGGAATCACTGCCCATCAACAGCTGAAACAGCTCCATCAGTGTATCAGCAACATTATTCCCATCCTAAATCCAAAACACAGTAAGGCACCACCTACCAGGAAGGACATTAATTCTGTCCCAGCTGAAACCAGGACACCTGTACATCAGTGTCCTTACCAGACACAGGAGACGACCTTCTACTTCCCAAACACTTGGTTTCTCGGTGCCTGCTGCCTTGCTCTTGAAACACCTCATTCTGATCAGTTTGATAGAGACTAATAAGGCAAATAAATGATCTGTGAGGAAGAGCTCACAGATCTGTGGTTGAGGTGACAGCACTGAAGGGAAACGTAACAACAAGCCTTCATATAAAGAAAAAGCCACTAAATTTAAGGTGACACCCAGTTGTTTGTCACGTCAATGGCGCACAACACAAAAGTGTTCAATTCAAAGGTCTGAAGTGCAAAAAGGAAAGCTCAGGTGATGAATTTCTGATGGTTAAGAGTACCAGAATAAATTGCTGGGGAGACTGGCCAGTGAATAAGTGTCAGCAGTGATGCACACAGGGCTGATGCTGCCCTGGGGGAAGGGGTGGATGAATTGACTCTTTGAGAACCTCTTGAGAGAACGACACCCCACCCCATTTCCAAAGCTCTGCAAGTTGAGTGGGTTGAGGAAGTGGTGAACTAATTACTTGTGTGAAAGGGTTCTGATAGGATGATATATCTACTAAACTAAGATCCAGCTGGATTTATAGTTTGTTCCCTGCCATTTCCATCTCCAGCAGATGAGGTGTGAAATTGCCTCAGGGGAAGGACGCAGCACAAAACAGCAGCAGACAGCACTTGGAACAACAAGACTGTCCAACTTCAGGATCATGCTGAGCTCATCACTGCCCTTTGGATCTGCAGATCCCTTCTTCCCAGCAGATTTCCCAGGAAACTGGAAGTCAGAGCTGGTCACATGATCATTTTTTTAACGCCTGGGCTACTGATACTTTTTCAGCCTCTGCTGTGAAGTTGCCCCCCAGAAAACTGCACTGAAAGGCAGAATTACAAAATGGGACACACAAAATCCTTCTGCTTCATCTGCTCTGGTCACTTTGAGCTTTCTTTCAAAACCATGGCCTTATAACTGGTAAGCATTTGAGGAATGAGGCCAGATAACTCAGACACCACCTTATTATGCACAGCTTAGTCCAATTCTGCTCCAACCAACCTGCTCACACAAACAGGGCAGAGACAAGAGGTCTATTAGGGTGCTGGTCATTCATCAGAAATACCCCTCAGCAGAACTGATGGAGAGAGCTGAGCCCTGCTGTGACTATTGTGTTAAGGGAAGGCAAGAGATGAGAAGGTGACTTCCTGATCCCTCAAAAATGTTAAATATCAGCACTGCTTTTGCACTTCTGTTCTTTTATCTGCCAGAGGAGAAAAGGGCTAAATCCACAGGTGGGATAAGCAACTCATCTAAGTCTGAGAAGCAGCTAATTTGGTCAAAGTCTGCTCAGCTATTCTCATAATATAATGATGTCTCCGTGGATAGGAAAAGGCACATGATACAAATACCCAAATTTCTATCAGAATGAAAAAGAGAAATACCAAAAGAACAGCATTTTCCAGCCAAGCCTAAAGCAAGTTCAAACCCCCACAACTTCACCAAGGAGCCTGCATGTAAGTGAGGACAGAATTTGACACTGATGTAATTCTGCCTTTGTGTTCAACCCCCCCAGTAATCCAGTTTAAATCTATTTGTCATACACGTCTTCCAGTTTTAGAGGCTTAAAGGAATTTTTAGTCCTTCCTCTGCTCTCCCAAAGAAAAAAAAGATGCAAAGGAATTAATGAATTTAGATTTAATGCCCAACTTTAATTGCCAAGACAGGGCAATTATACTATAATTCATTAAAATAAAATCCATTCACCACACACATCCAACCCTGGGCTCCTTTATGCTTCAGACACGTCACTTAAATTTATACCAGTCAGTGGAAAATAAATGCTACTACTAATTTTTATTAAAATACTAGTTAATTCACATCTACCGTAATAGAAATATAAGACAAAACATCGTAATTAGCTCCCTCCTGCAGACCATACAAAGATTTTAATGAACTTTTTTATTTAGTCAGCATGCTGAAAATTAGTTTTTCAAACTAAGTGTTCTTATCATCGAGAAAATTGCCTACATGTAAGAATGGCCTCTTGTAATTATTCAGTGCCTTAAAAAGAGCAAGCTTGTGAATATTTCAGACTTTAAGTTTGAACAGTTTCCTTTTGAAACGTCTTTATTGTGCCAGTGTAGTGGACATGGAGGGAGGTACTGAAATAGAATTTAACACAGACAGCCCCCAAAATTAATAATATTGTTCATGTAAGAATCACCTTTACTCCAGATATAGCTTTAAATTTTTCCCTCCTTGCCTTCTCCATTGCACACAAAGCTTTATTTCCACCTTGTACTACCTTGCTCCAGCAACCTCCTGAAACCCCATCCCCTTTTTCCTTGAATACTAACTAGAAGTGAGACAAAAACTTCATTATCTTAAGGTCTGCGGAGTCTGGATTCAATATTTTAATTTAAAAAAAAAAAATAACTTCTAATTTAAAACCTGTATAGAGATCACAGAATTCCTGTTATTTCAGAGAAGCAAGCAAAAGGCCCTTTCCTCTCTACTAGATTGACAAAAAAGACAGCATGCTAATGGACAGGCAAAAATCAGCTCTGCCAAGGGACTGTCACACAGAAAATCCATTATTAAACTACCTGATTCTTTTTCCAAGTGTTCAGCATCATCTACTGCATACTTGATTTTTGCTTCTCTCAGCTCTCTCTTTCTTCCCTCCTCCCTCTCCAAGCAGGAGTGACACCATCCCGAGTTCCCAGCTCCTGCAGCCTTCAGCCCAACACACTCCTTTCCTGCTGCTTTGCCACACTCTCAGTTAATGATTTTCCAATGCCCTACACGAAGGTGATGCAAAGGATCAGGGGTGTGTTCCAGGAGAATCCTTCTGGTTCAGGGACACCTGTAGGGGTTATTTAATGGCACACGTTTCCCCGAGTTCTTCCCTCCATTTCAAAGCCTGGGAAAATTTGCTGTCCTTTAATGTTCCAGAAAATACAGACAAAACAATTTCCAAATCTCTTGTGTCAGTGCAAGAGTTCTGTCCCTGCTGAGATCACAGTGTTTGGAAGAGGCCTCATAAGCATCTCGCTTTCCTGGGCAGGATCTGTGCAAGGTCTGATCCCACCTGCCTTGAGCTTTCTGAAGGTTAATTCATCTTAGCTAAACCTCAAAGTGGTTTTTCTAATCTGAACCACAGATAAAATGGACAGCTACCCCTGGCTTTTGGATAACTGTGCAGATGAGAAAAATTAAGCAAATATGTTCTTTTTTACAATTGCAGCCCGTGAAAAGGAATTCATTTGTTGTGTGGTTATAAAGTAACATCTACAGCTCTCGAGTGCCTTCCTCCCCTTGGACTCTCTGCTCACACTAACGGGGTGGCCTCTCCCTCCTCTTTCATCTCAAACCTTTATTTTTTTCCCCCATCTTGAAAAATGAGGTACCTGACTGACTGATAAACAGGCCTATTTCCAAATCATATCAGCAGCTCCATCTACCAAAAAAAAAAAAAAAAAAAAAAAAAAAAAAAAAAAAAAAAAAAAAAAAAAAAAAAAAAAAAAAAAAAAAAAAAAAAAAAAAAAAAAAAAAAAAAAAAAAAAAAAAAAAAAAAAAAAAAAAAAAAAAAAAAAAAAAAAAAAAAAAAAAAAAAAAAAAAAAAAAAAAAAAAAAAAAA